>NC_081569.1:11616003-11698278 GCF_022355385.1 Mustela nigripes
TATATATATATATATATATATATATATATATATATATATACTTTATTGATTATTTACCCCATTGTTCTCAGGGTGCTATTTAATTATTATTATTTTTTTTATTATTATTTTTTAAAGATTTATTTGACAGAGAGAGAGATCACAAGTAGGCAGAGAGGCAGGCAGAGAGAGGGGGAAGCAGGCTCCCTGCTGAGCAGAGAGCCCGACACGGGGCTCGATCCCAGGACCCTGAGATCATGACCTGAGCTGAAGGCAGAGGCTTAACCCACTGAGCCACCCAGGTGCCCCTCAGGGTGCTATTTAAATCTGAATACTCAGGCTTTTCTTCCATTGAGCATTTTGTGCCCTGTTTCCTTATTTCTCACATTGCCATTTCTTTCTTTTCTCCTCTCTCTGTGAACAGAAATTGGACTTTTCAGATAAACCCTTCAAATGTCTTTTCTCTCATATTTAAAAATCCGCCTTTCCCTATATACAGGGAGATTTTACTTTAATCTTCATCCTTCACATGATTGCTCTGCCTTAAGTATCTAGGGATCTCATTTGTTTTCTATATTCCAAAAGTATCTCACTGTATTAAGTCTATAGAATGTGCCTTTCTGTTTTTTAGAGTATTTATGAATTCCTTCTAAAACCAACAACAACAACAACAAAACAAAAAAATCCGTTCTTTATGATTTGGAGAGATAGGGCAAGAGTGCAAGTAGTTAATATCTTAAATCACCATTTTGATCCCATCTCTTGTTTCTCCTTCCCTCCCAAAGACAGTTTTGAGATGGCTTTAGCTTTTTTTTGTAGATTTCAAAAGTCATGTTCTCTGTAGAAATTTTGTAAGATTAAAAGAAACAGAAGTGAAAAGTAAACATTGCTATTAATCCCACCACCATCCTAAAGATAATATTAACATTTTCTTGTTTATCCTTCCAGTATTTTTATGCATATGAAAAAATAGAATCCTACTGTGCATTTGTTCTTGTATCATGTTGTGTTTATGTTACATATATCGTGAACATATTTACATGCAAAACATCTAAACATTGTTTCTTAGTAAATGTACAAGGTTACGTGTATGTACCAACATTTATTGACTCAAGCCCCTCATTGTTGAACATTTCTGTTTCATTAGTGCAACAATGTACATCCTCATAGATAAATATTTGCAAAAGTCTACAGATATTTTCTTAGAATACATGACTGAAACCTCTTGCAGAGAAGTTACCCTTATTATTCTAAAAGGATGTCCAGAGAGTCACATGAAATTATGATCCTATCGGTAACAAGGCCTGTGATTTAATGTAAGAATTCCTTAATTTTGGTGGTAGATACAAAGAAGTAACACAACTTGATCCAATACAATGCTTTCCAAAGCTGGTCAGTCCCCCAAATCATCAGGAGTGCTCATTTAAACCGCAGATTCTTGGACCCACACTTGGAAATTCTGATTCACTAGGTCTAGTGCTGGCCCCAGGAATCTATATTTTTAACAAGCTCCCAGGTGATTCTAGCAACTAAATAAGTCGAGGAAACAGGATCTAGCAATGGAAGAGCCAGGAGATGGGAACAAGGTGGGGCAGATGTTGGGGGATGTCCTGGGTGTTTCCCAGCAGGGGAGGGAGTGATGGTGAGAACAGAAAAAGGACACTTTGAAGGTAGGACTGACTCTTTTGGAGACTGTTCTGATGTGAAGAGCAAAGGTACAAGCTCTCAATGGGGACTTAAGTTTTGGAGCACATGAGACTCAGGTGACCATGGACTGTTGTGTCACTGATTGGGGAATAAAGACAGCCCCAGCGTTGAGACCTGGATTCCCATCAGCTCTGCTAATGTGTACCACGTGAGGCTGGAAATTCCCTTTCCACCTCTGGTTAGTAAATGGAAGGCCCTGGGTCACATCAGGGACTTTTCAAACCACGGAAACCCAATGTCACAATGGTGGAGGCTGTGGCCTTGTAGGGGGAAGTCCAGGCTTTGCCCCAACTCACTCTTCCCCGGAGCCGCCAACTCTATCTGCTTTATATTGGGGTCATATATAAGATTTGGTTTAAAAAATGTCTTCTGCTACCAAAGAGTCTGAAAATCTCTGGACTAGATGACATTTCAGTTCTAAAAAGCCATATGATTTTGTGAACCAAGGTCAGAGGGAGAAGGAACACTCCAGGGCATCGGATTGAATGAATCAGGACAGTCAAGAATGACCCTTGCGGACTTCTTCCATTAAACTTCATGGGGGAAGTCCCTCATTGCATAGGTCCCGAAGCCCAGAGAAATCACAGAGTTTCCTCTACGAATACTCTGGTCATGTCATTTTAACATTTTTTCAGCAGTAGGTTAGGTCTGACTTTCTTTCAGCCTCCTTTCAAGCTGGGAATTTAAGGTGTTCTCCTGAATTCTGAGCAAACAAAGCTTCGGCTCACTTGCTGCTTTGATCTCTGAGAACTCATAGGAGCAAGAGGGGAGGAGAAGGGCCCGGGGCCCCGGAGGAATTAACTGTGAAAACCTGGCCAGGCTTTGTTGGACGGGGAAGCTGGGGTGGGGTGTCGGGTGTCTGGGGAACAGATGTGAGTCTGACTTGATCTCCTGCAGCTGCAGACAGAGGTTTGCCAGAGGTGAATGCGAGTTCCCGCAGCGGCCAAACTTCCTCTTGGTGTAGCCCACCAGTGGTCTGTCTTCCCACCGGAGCTGGAGCAGGATTTTTGCAATTTGATTCCAGAGACTCGCAGGTTGGATGGAGAAAAGGTTTCTTTTGAGAAGACTGGGATTTGATGGGTTTTATCTCTGTGTTATTATATTCATTTCTAAACATTCCAGAGAGGTGATGGAGGGCCAAAACCAGCCTTCCCCCGTAACCTTTTATTGCCTTCTGATCTCAGTTAACATGATGGGCAGGGCAAGGTGGGACCGGGGGAGAGGACGAGCTGCTTCCTCCAGAGTGACGGGTTCTCCCCAAGTTCATTCCTCAGGGTACTAGTCCCAAGAGGTGCTCTGAAAGGTTTGTGATCAAATTGGTTCAGGAAATTTTGCATGTTGTGTTTTCTCCTCTGGAGAGTCACAAATATGTGAATACCTGAGGCTCTGAAATGTTCCATAGCCAAAAGCATTCTTTGACTTTATCGAACGAAAAACTTCTCAAACTTAATTGGCCAGGGAATCGTAATCTCTTCTTGGTGGGGAAGGGGCAACAATTAATATAAACGGATCACACTTCAGGAAGGCTGTTGTATAGATCGGGGTTCTGCTTAGTACTTCCACAGTGGGAGTTCTGGAAGCCCCTCCCCCCCTATGGTGGCATCAACAATTCAGGAGCTTGTTCTTAGGAACCCACTAAGAATTATGCATTACGCCAGATAGAGTGCCTCTGCTTTCAGATTTTTTTTTTTAAAGATTGTATTTATTTATTTATTGAACAGAGAGAGAGATCACAAATAGGCAGAGAGGCAGGCAGAGAGAGAGGGAAGCAGGCCCCCAGCTGAGCAGAGAGCCCGACACAGGGCTCGATCCCAGGACCCTGAGTTCATGACCTGAGCCGAAGGTAGAGGTTTAAGCCACTGAACCACCGAGGCACCCCTGTTTTCAGTTTTATTTGAAGGGAAAATATATATCTATCAGCTGAAACAGGTTGAGTCAAATTCCCACAGAGAGCGGAAAAAAAAATCTCAGGACATAGAATGAGGCAGTCTCTACTCCCCAGCTCCATGTAGTCTTTCTCCCAAGGGAGCCAGAATGGCCAGATATGGCATCCTCTTGGCCACAGGACATGTTTCAGGAATGGGTAGTTGATCTATAAATGAATCAGACCCAAATAGGGCTTATCTCAGGGATTTTTGGTTTAGCAACTTCTAAATGAGTATCATCTTTTTCACTGCCCTTGGAGCTGTGAAGATGGGAGCCTGTTGACACCCATCTGGCCACAAGATGAAGCCTGATAAAGGAGGCATCCAAGAGATGGAGAGCGGTTGTATCCTGATGAGTCATTTGAGCGCCTGGATCCAGCCACACCTGAAGTCGAGCCTATTTGGTTATGCCAACTCGAGTTGAGTTTTCCAGTTTCAAGTTTCAAGAAACTTGAAGAGTCTTTACTGATACACTCCTCATCAGAGACCTTCTTTTGGAATTAAAAATCTGAGAGGACAGGAATTCATTTCTAAACACTGCTCCATTTTACTCCCCCTCTAAAAACTGAGGAAGTGATATTAAAGGAATTAAGTTATAACAATAATAGATTCATAAGAATTAACTCCTTTTTTTCCCCTAGAAGATACTTGGAAGTTTATCTGGTCCAAAGTCTCCTTCACCTGCCTATATGGAATATCCGTAAGATGTTTTCTGGCATCTGCTTAAATACTCCCAGGGTCAGACAGCTCAGTACTTCTGGAGGAGACATATACTCATTCTCAGGCAGCTCTAATCAGGCTAATTTGAATCTGCCTGCCTGTTGTTTTACTTTTTGGTCAGAGCTGGATGCATACCAACTCAAATCTCTCCTCCCTAGGAGAGGCTTCCAAATTGCTGCAAAGAGGGAAGCCGTCTTTCTCCCACACCAAACACACCCCCAGCCTAACCTTGTAGAATCAGCTTTAGTCTTCCTCACTGCTCTTCTGTGAACACACTCTTCCTGGCTTATAAATGTGTTTGTTTCAACTAGGATTGCTTTTATTTAGCCTTGTACATGTCCATTGTAGAGCATCCAGAAGAGCAAGAAGAAGAAAATGAAAATCCACCAGAAACTAAGCTGCTGAGATGGCTTTTGTTGACATTTGAGGAGACCAGTCCTCTATAGCCACATGCGTGGCTCTGCTGGACCTTTGCCCCCTTTCCTTTCCTTCTGTCTGGCCGGGAGGCTGGCTTGCAGGGGATCACACCTGCAGTAGGGCTTCTGTGCCTCCAGCTTCCAGGGTTTAGACAGCCGGATGCTCGGGGCACCGATCTGGCAGAGAAGAGAGGTCAGGGTGCCTCTGTCCCTGATTCCTCCTGGTGAAGTCGCCTGCAGCTGCTGTGTCTCTTGCAAAGTCACTTCTCCTTCCGGGGCAGCCTACTCAACACTCAGAGCTCTCTCTTTCTCTTGCCCACAGTTGCTTCTTCCTTTGAGCCTTTGTTACCACCTCTGGGCTGCTGTGCTGTCCTTTGTGGTCCCAGCCCTGTGTTCACCAGCCGTCTTCCAGGTGCTGCCTTTGCCCGTGGGGACTCTGATGGGTACAGCTGGATTTTACAAATATGCAACATTCTTTGTAGTCTCCTTTACAATCTGCTTTTTAATTTTTTTTTTCACCTTAAGAGTTTATTTTTTATTTCAATGTTGAGAATTAGAAGATTATTTTTTTCTCTATATTTTTTCCCTAGTAATTTGGAAGTGAATACTCTCATGGGTCAATCTTTGCAAGTATTCGTGATTACTTCCTTAAGATAAATATATAGAAATACAATCTCTGGATTGATAGAAATGAACATTTGAAAAACTTCTGCTCTCGGTTGCCAGCTTGCCTTCGCAGAAGTTTTATACCAATTTACACTGTTTCCAATGATGTGTAGGAAGATTCATTTCTCCACTCTCCCCACCACTTAATATTACGGGTAAAATAATGCTGCGTTTGCAGCACGGTAGGAGGTCTGTGTCCCTTTTAAAATGAGGTGCCTGGTAGTGAATACATCCTCTAGAACAGAGAGGAGCAGGATCATCGCTTTCCGCAGCTTAAGACCTTTACTGGTGTGGCTTAAGATGACAGTCCCTGTGGTGGCCTGAAGAATGGTCCCTGAAGATGTCCTAATACCTGAATTCTGTGACAACGTTACCTTGCATGGAGAAAGGGACTTTGCAGATGTGATTAAGCGAGGAATCTTGAAATGGAGGCAATTATCCCAGATTATCCACGACGGGCTCCATGCAATCACAAGGGTCCTTATGAGAGAGAAAAAGATGATTGCCCATGGAAGCAGAGAGAGGCTGGAAAATGCTCTCCTGCTGGCTTTGAAACTGGGGGCAGGGATCACAGCCAAGGAAGGCAGGTGCCTCTCCGTGCTCAAGAATGCAAGAGAGCAAACTCACCCCATAAGCCTCTGATGGGTGTGCAGCCTGGGCGACACCTTAATGTTCAGCCTGGACCTCTAGAATAGTAATAGAATAGATTTGTGTTTATTTGTTGCAGCGGCAGTTGCAAACTAACGCAGTCACTTTCTTGTTTCCTGTTGACTCACGTTGAGAACATCTGAATCCAATGGTTTTGTTTTGTTCTGTTCGGTTTTTTTGCTCTTTTTGGACACTTTCTACCGCAAGCCATATCTCTTCCATTGCACCTTTGGTTCTAGGACCTTGGTGTGGAACTACTTCAGTTTTGGTGTTGGAGTCAAGGTCATCAGAGCCATCCCATATGCTTGATGTTGGTACAGATGACTGCAGAGGGCCAGGTAAAGTGTATTCAGGGCAGTGGCTTCCAACTTTTTCTGCTACCAGAAGGAGCCCTTGTCCATAAAGCCTCTCGATTTTATTCCTAACCCATCTTTTCAAGTCTATAATCTGAATTCCTTTCCCACACGTGCATTCCTCTTTTCCATAATTTATTACTCTGTTTGATCATCAGAATAACAAAATAATACAAGCCCTAATACTTGTAGAGGGACTTTTCTATTGCCAAATGCTTTCCCTTAAATGATCTTATTGAAACTTCCCAGCACCATGCTTGGCAAGAAGTTAGTGTTTAATTAATGACGATGCCCCTTTCCCACAGAAAAACACATTTTTAGTTGCAGGGTCTTCCTATATTCAACTCCAAAGCTGTGGGGATCGGTGAGAGCCCTCACACTCCCCCTCACACCTAAGAATACACCTGTGATTCTTCTTACTCGGACATGCGCATTCCATGTTACTTCTCTGGGCGCAGTTAATATTTTAGAAGAGATGCTTTCTACAAAGAGAGCCATCTCCTTTTTGTAAGCCCTAGTGCCAGAAGAGATGCAGGAAGTCCCTAATCTGTTGGTGACCTAAAGGAGGAAATCGCCAACTCTGTCACAAGGACGCACAAAGGTCATGGGGGAAGTCTGTCCCCAGGGAGGTCTCAGGCTTTTTTTGGGTGAGTCCTGCTTGAGGCTGGAGGAGGCAGGAGCAGTCTGGCACCACGCCCCCTGCCAGCTGCACCCCAGCCTGATGCTGAGCATTTCCAAGGCTCTTCCCTGCTCCTGGGGCTTCTGACTTGAACTCAGAGCCCAGAACTGACAACTTAAAGCATGAGAGGAACCTCTTGGACTCGAATTCCCATTGGCTGTACCTAAGTCAATGCCTAAAAGCTACATTTTATTTATCTCAGCTGGTCTTGGGAATCTCTGAGATTTCCATACCTTTGAATTTGGAAAACTGGACATTCATTAATGATGGTTGCAAAAGGCTTAATACGGAGCACTTAATGGGTGCTGAGGAAGGACCTGCTGATGGATGTCTTAACACACCCTATCCCATTCAATTTTCTGTTTTGGAACAGCTTTGCTAAGGATGTCCAGAACTCTGTTTTCCAACTTTATTTTTATTGGAATAATCCAGGAATCAGATAATGATGCCGTCTGGTCCCCAACAGCCTAGAAAGGCAGTAGCCTAAGCATTTCTCATGGACTACCCTTTGCGCGAGCCCTAGGTAAACAGACCATGGCGAGGCTCGCCTCTACGTTCTTCTGCTTCCCCAGGGCCCCGTCTCTGTGCAGGCTCTTGGCCAACTTGTGAGCTTTCAGAAGTGGAGAGGAGAGCTGCCTGCTGAATTTACTGAAACTCTTAACTGCTAAGCTGGCTGGACCTATGGTCTGTTCAGAGAAGAGCCTTGTTAGTTAAATTAGAGCCAAGTACAATAACTTTCTAACTAATAGGACTTATTTCAGAGAAATTGTGTGATGACGTGGAAAGAACTCCAAATTTGGGTTCGGAAGACCCTGAATACAAGGGCTGTGTCTCCCCATGCTAGCTATGTGATCCTGGGGCAGGTGACTTTGTGTCTCAGTGTCCTCACCTGCACAACAGGTATCCTCACCTATGAAACAGGTGTGATAATAATCAAAACTCATGGGGTGCCTGGGTGGCTCATTGGGTTAAGCCTCTGCCTTTGGTTCAGGTCATGATCTCAGGGTCCTGGAATTGAGCCCCACATCGGACTCTCTGCTCAGCAGGGAGCCTGCTTCACCCCCTCTCTCTGCCTGCCTCTCTGCCTACTTGTGATCTTTCTCTCTGTCAAATAAATAAATAAAATCTTTTTAAAAAAATCAAAACTCATAAGATTGTTTGGAGCCTCAACGACTGAATCTAAAAGCGTGTGGTGTCTGAATTTTGGTTTCTACTAAGGTTTGGTTTTCTCAGGTGAGCCTATCATCAAGCTGAGTGAAAACTCAGTGGGATTTTACTGACTCAAGAAAATTCCAGATTAGTGCAAAACTGAAGGTAGGGGCTGATTATTTGGGCAGGAGTGTTTTCCTTCAAGCTTCCCAGATGGATCTAAGTACAACCACAGCTGGGAGAGATGGCTTTGGGGCTAACTCATTGCAGTGTGATGCTCAGGGAATTGCTATTGGCTGAGCAACTCATGGAAACACCGGCAGGAATAAATCAGGGTAGAAGGCTTCTGGTACTTTCCTTTTTTTAAAACTCCTCTCTCAGAACTACAAAGTTTTGAGATTTAGATTTTTATTAGTATTCTTACCTGGTGTAAGAACCATAACCATAAGTGTCTCCTTCTTTATTACTTTAGAAAAAAAAATGAGCACTTCGGTCAGTATGTTTGTATGTGCGCACACGCGTGTGTGGGTGTATGTGTGTGTGTTTAAAGATTTTGAGAGAGAGAGAGTGCAAAGCTGGGAGTGGGGGACAGCAGAAGAGGGAGGAAGCCTGACATGGGACTTGATCCCAGGACACTGGGATCATGATCTGAGCTGAGAGCAGACACTTGACTGACTGAGGCACCCAGGTGCCCCTAAGTTGTTGTGTTCTTATGGCTCTCCCCAAGAACATGCTGTTGTTTCATTTAAAAACATGTAGAGGGGCGCCTGGGTGGCTCAGTGGGTTAAAACCTCTGCCTTCGCCTCAGGTCATGATCTCAGGGTTCTGGGATCGAGCCCCACATCAGGCTCTCTTGCTCAGCGGGGAGCCTGCTTCTCTCTCTCTCTCTCTCTGCCTCTCTGCCTGCTTGTGATCTCTATCTGTCAAATAATAAATAAAATCTTTAAAAAAAAAAAAAACCCCAGTAGAGAAGCTTGCAGTCCTGTGTTGATATTTTCATCTGTACTTATTTGTCAACCGTGGGAGCTGAGTGCGATCTTGCATGCCAAAAATTACGGCACAGCTGTTTCTTGCCAACCATATTGACATCGTGGTGGTCACTCTATCATGATTCACCACAGCTGATCTGCCTAATGGGTTTTAGCAACACGTCCTGACCTAACTCTGGTTACATCACGGAGGCCAGGCTTGTTTGGGTGAGTTTCATGAAGATCTTTTGGTTTCATGTCTGAATTTGCCAACTGGTTGTTTACATAAACCTGTCCTAGTTTTCATAGTTGGGCACTTGTACTACTTCATCAGTTTACTCCTCTGATTTCCAGAAACTTAATGACATTTGTTCATTTCACTTATTCAATCAACAAAACTCTGGTGCAGCTACCCAGCCCCAGGCACCATGCTAAGTCTGATTGGCAATTAGGCTTCACTGTGCATGCCAGCCCTGACTGTTGATTGCATTGTGTGGAAAAGCATTCTGAATCTCTGCCTAGGCTCAGTGGGAAAGAGCACTGCAATCAATTAGTCATGTCTGCCATAGACATAGGAGGAGAGAATGGGTCCAATATGCAAGAAACCGGGCATATAAAGATAACTAACATTTATTCCAGTGGAGCAGACAGTCAAAACAACTAGGAAATCATCTGATAACCTCTATGACACTGGCTTTTAGGAAGTTCTATAGAACACAGAGGAGAAAGCAATTGATACAGCCTTGGTGGGTGAACACAATGGTGGCAGGGGGTCAGGGGAATATGAAGACATTGGCACAAAGGTAATACTCCAAGGGGATTGGGAGGGAGTTGTAGGAATGCAGCAGAAAATGGGGAAGAGCATTCTTTGTGTGCTTTTTCATACTTCGGTGTATTGCTATCAAAGTAAAGCTATCAGACAAGTTAGACACATCAAAAAGCATTGCACCTGATGTGAACAATATAATTTAATTTAATGTCTATTTATGAGAAATTCAAAGCCCTTTGCAAATTTTGGCCCACTTTCTTTTTTTTTTGTTTGTTTGTTTCATTTTATTATATTGCTCTTCTCCTGCTCAAGTAATGAAATTTGTGTATACAAACAGAGAGCACTGCACGGTGTCACATATGTGCTGAACCAATGAGTGACTGTAGTCATATTCATAATCACATTATTAATAAGTAACTGAGATGCTACCTCATAGACCCTTTCAAGTGTAAATTTAGATTGCATGTATTTTCTACATCATAAATATTCTTTAACATAGTTTTTACCTACTGTAACTTTGTAGCTAGAGAAGATGCACTGATTTGCTACATGACCCCCCTGTTCCTAGGTGCTTTCAGTCCTTTGCTGTTTGAGTCTGTCATGAACCTTCTGTTCGTAAGTTTTGCTTGTTTGTTTGTGTGTTTTATTTCCGGAAGTGGTCCTTGCTGGGTCAAAAGGCATACACAGTTGAGTTCTGGATCCACATGTCACACGGTGAGGCTTCATTTTGCAGTGGGATTGCTTTCTTCTTGTCATCTTGCCTGGTGAGGGGTACATTCTTCGTTTTTGGGGGGGGCACAGACCACATGGAAACAGCTAAGGGATGTCTGGCCAGCCACTGGGTGGCCTGGGCCAGTGACTAGGATGTGGGCCTGGGTGCCGTGAGAGGGCTGAGGTGGAATGTGGCTGTGGGCTGGGATGACCTAATGGTGAGCTACTGTGCCCACTGAGAGGTGGCACTGAGATTAGGGTGAGTCCCAGGCATCTTGGGGTGCTGAAAGAGCATGGATATGGGTCAGGTCAGAGTGCCTGGGTTCAAATCCTGCCCTCTCACTGGCCAACTCTGTGACCCAAAGCAGGGGATGAGGTCTGTGAGCACCACTGTCCTCTCTGTAAGATGGGGCTAACCATGGCCCCGAGAACCAGGGTTGGGAGAGCATTCCTTCATCATATTTGACTCTGTCTCTCTGAACAAAAGCCCCAGTTGCACTTCCCATCTTAGTCCATTCTGGCTGCTCTAACAAAATGCCATAGACTCGATGGTTTGAAAATGACAAGAATGGATCCCTCACAGTTCTAGGGTCTGGAAGTCCAAGAGCAGGATTCTAGCATGGTGGGGTTCTGGTGAAGGCCCTCTTCTAGGTTGTAGACTGCTGACTTCTTGCTGTGTCCACATGCAGTGGAACAGGCTAGGTTTCTTTTATAAGGGCACTAATCCTATTCATGGGGTCTCCATCCTCATGACCCAATCACTTTCCCAAGACCCCACCTCCTAATACCATCACACTGGGCATTAGGGGTTCATCACTTGAATTTTGGGGGCACACAAACTTTCAGACCTTTGTGCTCCCTAAGGAAAATCTGCTTCCCAATTCTGAAGTTTGAAGATGAGTTTTAAGCTGGAATTCTTTATGTACTACAAACTCCATGTGTTAGTTGCATATGTAAGTATCTCAGAAGAAATGCCAGAGATTCTGGGTCCAGACCTCTTTCCTCTCTCCTCAAAGAGGACATGTTTCTACACCTCCTTTTGGAGTCCTGATAGGTCCATGAAGAGTGGGGCATGGGGAGGACTGTAGACCTGACCAGTGTTTGAGTGGGCAGCTCAGCATCTTCAGGTGAACGTGGCCAGCTGACCTCCCATGAATACGAACATGTTAGGAGGCCTGGAGACGTGTTGATTACACTGGAAAACTGCTATTCTTAGTGGCAAGTTGTCATCCAGCCCTTTTGAAAAAGGAGAGAAACCACTCAGCCAGGATCTAAAAATACTTAGGGATTGACAGCCAGCTCCAGCCAGCGCTGGGCCTGGAGCCTGGTTTGTGGAAAACTGAGTAGGCAAAGGTACCTACTTTGCCTATTAAAGCATATCAGTGCTTTGCAAGACCATGAAGAGGCCACAGCTTAAAAAGGCAAACAAACAAAAAATCCCAAACATTTTTCTGTGTTTATGGTCTTTTAGTTATTATTTATCATAATTAAAACTAACATTTGTGATATAGTGAGAATGATAATGAGAAAAGCTGCTTAGAGAGTGTTTCCAATATATGGCGGACATTGTTTTAAGCCATTATGCACATTATATAATTGAGCCCTATAGTATCTCTATGGGTTGGGCAGTATTATTATGGCTGTTTACTGATGAGGAAACTGGGCCTCTCAACTTAGCCTGAAGATAGAATCTCATATATGGGATGATCTGACTTGGCCTTCAATTTTAGTCTCTCCTTCTTGACAAGGGTGAGTTGCTGGATACCATTTTCCTAGTTGTTCCCCAGATGATCCCTTTTAACATCTCCAGGGGAGACCTTGGTTGCTGGACCTCTCCGGAAAATGCTTGGTGCTGACTGGCCTTTGGGTGTCTTTGTGGAATTTATGTCTCATGGTCAGTTGGGTACAATGGTCTGGTTTAATGAGGCCTGTCTCAATTTGTGTAGAGGTGATGCTCCCCTTCCCCTAGCCAGGAAGGAAGAGGCAAATGTCAGCTCTGTTGCATGTGGATTGGCTCAGTGTTGGAAAGTACCATTCCCTGTGGATATGTTTATATTTGAGCCCATTAGTTTTCCCTTCCTGCATGCTGGACGCCTAGCACGGTGGAAGCCTCAAAGTCTTTAGGACTAAGCTGACATGAGTTCAATTCTAGCTCATTAGAGTCCCCATGTGGCATAGCTACTATGGAAGCAGGTTCATGTCTGTACTTGCGTGTTTCTATTTCAGAGGTATCTGGGAGGGACAGAGATGAGAAGGGGGTGGATCTCAGGCTGCCATCTTTTTAAAAAAATTTTTTTATTAACATATAATGTATTATTAGCCCCAGGGGTACAGCTCTGTGAATCGCCAGGTTTACACACTTCACAGCATTGACCATAGCACATACCCTCCCCAATGTCCATAACCCCACCCCCCCACCTCCCTCCCCTCGGCAACCTCAGTTTGTTTTGTGAGATTGAGTTTCTTAAGGTTTGTCTCCCTCCCAATCCCATCTTGTTTCATTTATTCTTTTCCTACCCCCCGAACTCCCCCATGTTACCTCTCAACTTCCTCATATCAGGCTGCCATCTTGAACTGGGAGCCTGAGCCTCCCAATCCATCTATGTTTGCTTGGTTCTGGTATTTTTTTCATTTATAATTTCTGCTTTATGGTTTTCTTGCAGCCACCTCAGATTCTTTGTGGAAGTGGCTGGGCACTAATTAATAAAATATCCCAAATGAACACAAAAATGGCAACCATGATCCCTGAGTTTGAAAAAATTGCCTGCCTCATCCCTGCTGTTTTTCTAGCAGGGGAAGGGATGGAGGAGGGAAGCGAGGGAGAAATACTTCATGAATGTTGATGATATTAGTAAGTCAAAGTTTCTAAGGAAGCCCCCTTCTCCATGTCTCGGTGGGACTAAGAGTCAAGAAGAAAAGACAGAAAACAAGATGGAGTCATTGAGGTATCAGAAGGCATCCTGTTTGGATGCCTTCTGCACCGCTGCCTTTCAGCCTTTTTTGTGAGTGTGGACAGAACCTTTGTTGACTGTGGCTTCAGTGGGTTCACCGTGTGCTTCTTTGGATTACACTTGGTCTAGAGAGAAATGGATTTAAACTCAAAGTAGCCTATGGTCATTCTCTGCCAATCAGCCCAGATGAATTCATCATCAGACCCCTTCCCTTACTGGGGACCCATCAGCAGACGCTGAACGACTGGGATCAGCCCATCAGGGAGGAGTTGGAGCTGGAAGGAGAGGGCATATTTTCCTTGGGTCCAGCTACAACACACACCACAGAACTGCCCTCTCTGGAATGCACATTTCTTCCTGAGTCTCACCATCTGCAAATGCCTCTTTGGACAGGCTCTCACCTGCTTTGACCTCTTGCTGCTCAGAACCATTAATAAACTAACTGCTTCAGAGGTGGGTCCTAGGTGATGGCACAGCAGAAGAGGACACAGCCTGGGCTAGCTTATCCGTCTGGAAGAAAGAGAAAGGCACGGCATAGAAAAAGCAAGCTTTCTGAAGCATTGGCTGGAAGGGAAAGCAAGAATGCAGGCGTCTTTCACAACCCCCAGATGTGTCAGCCGCCCAAAAAAATGTTTCTGGGTGAATTTCAGAGTTTCTTTCCTAAGAAGTAGGAGAAGGTCTCCAAAATAAAGAAGAACTGATTCTTAAAGAGTTTATGTATCAACTAACCTCCCTTTTATAGCCATCTATAGGGCCAGAGCATAGAAAAAGCACTGATTCACTTAGGACATTTAGGTAACTTACGGATGTTAGGATAGTTGGAAATACGCATGTGGTGATAATTCAGCATATCTGTGCTCTTACCATGTTCAAGTGCCTTCTGTGGAGGGACATAAGACAAGGCCAATGGGGAAGAAGTGCTGTGAGCTGGTGATGACTCTGGTACTTCTTATTGTAGCTCCGGTTACTGTATTCTTCCTTCCCCCTCCCCCTTCCCCCCTCCCCTTCCTCGTCCTTTCCCCTCCCCCTGCCCTTCCCCTTACCTCCTTCCCCTCCCCACTTCTTCCCCCTCCCCCTTCTTTTTGTCCTTTGTGTTTAATTCAAATGCTCAAACCCTGTTCCTTCTTTCACTGTATTTTCTGCCCCTTCTCCATCCCCTGTGTTCCTTTCTCTGACTTCCATCTGAGAAGACATTTAAAATGAGATTCAGACATCTTGGAGAAAGTTTGTTTACACTTGGCATGTTGTTGCTTCCTATGTCTAAGACAAAAGAAAAGAAGGCTTTAAAATGTCATAAAATGTCTGGGAAGGTTTTCTGGATGTCAAGGAGCTGTTTCCTCACACCATGTGAATGAGTCAAGTGTACAAGAATCAGAAATAGACAGATTAAATTTCACTGAAAACCCACATGTGTTGGTAAAATATGCCTGGGGCCAAACCTGGTTTTGGGATAAAGAGAATTCATACATATTGGGGGAAGATGGAAAGTACAGAGGCAACTGGGCATATCTGCTTATTCTTTACCAGGAACTTTGGGGTCATACATCCCTCTTGAGATGACCAAAGCCTGGCCCCGTGACAAAAGGAATTACCCAGAAGCACAGACCAGGAGGACTTAGGGACACCAGTGCTGGCCCTGTTCTCCTAAACACCATGTGAAGGAGAAGAAGCCTGTGTCTGGGAACATTCTGGTCACATTGGCAGGACTAGTCCTGGGGCAGATGCATTCTTCCAAGTGTCCAGCCTAGTGCCATTAAATAGTCGAGGAACAGAGCCAACCCTCATTGTTGTTTTTCTAGGATCTCAGAGAATTCTTCTGGTGGCCCCACCATCTGTGCAGAGCCCAAGCCAGGAGGAGCCTGGCAGTTGACCTTCGAGCCTTTCTGTCTGCCTTTTCGGCGATTCCAGCAGCTATTGTACCTACTCTGGGCATCAGCCTAGTTCCCATCCTCTCCGCTGCCACTGCTCTAGGGCAGGACGCCACCATCTCTCACCAGATTGTAGTCCCCCCTACCCCGCCAACCAAGCTCACTTGCCTCCACTACATTTGCCATAAGGCATGTGAGATGAGCTTTCTAGAGCTCACACCAGTTCCTACCATTACCAACTCAAACCCCTTCGGGGGTTGCTTAGATGATTGCAAGTTCCTTATATGATGTGTAGGAACCTCCAGGTTTTGGCCCCTGCCTGCTTTTACATCTCTGGACAATCTGTGCCTACCCCCACCTTCTGGCTGCCTTCCGGTGCGCCCCCAAACCCAGCATGCTGTAATCACTTTGAACCCCATTCAGTCACTCTCTAGCTGCGGGATCTTGGGAAGATCAGTTCACCTCCCCTACCTCAGTTTCTTCTTTCATAAAGTGAAGATAGTAGCAGCACCCGCCCAGAGTTGTTGAGGACAAAATAATGAACACAGGAGCTTTGATCTGTGCTTTGATCAGAGGCAGGCATGGACCATGCCACCTTCACTTGCGTCTTTGTATGCACAGACTTTGTGTCTTGAACTCCCTCACACTTTCTCATACTCACTTCTATTCGTTCTTGGGATCTCAGCTAACTGTCAGTTCCACGAGAGCTAATTGTAACCCAGAAACCCACCTGTGCCATTGGGCTGGGGTCCCTGGCAGCTTGGTGATGAGCATTTGAAAGAAGGGGCCACAGTCCATGTTGTATTTCAGTCGTCTGCATTCTTGCTGTCCCTACACCAGGCTGAAAGCTCATTGAGGGCAGGAACCATTTCTCAGGCACCTTGTGGCCCCTTAATGACATAAAGAAAGAGCAAAACTGGCTTATAGGGAGAGACTGGGATGGCCTCCAGGTAGATGCTGGTTGGCTCTGAGAGGGTCATATTTCTTTCCATAAATTCATAAATGATCATTTTCTTGTAATGAGCCAAAGGAAAGACCAATTTGCCAAGCAGGCATTTTAGCAAAAGCCATTTCGATATTGAAAGATGTTCCTGGTACTGGGACTTAGAACGACCTCGCAATTTAAAATGTCATCGTAAGGTTGTCAGACTGAGAATGCCTGCTTTTTGCCTCTTGCCTCTGACCACCACCCCCATCCCCACCCTCCCCCTCCCGCCCATCTCCCGTCTCAGCTGGTGTTCCTCCAGCGCACTTGAACTTTGGCCAGAAATCCATGTTCCCAGCTCTCCAGTGTAGCCCGAGTTTCTCCCAGGAGCAGCTGGGAAAATGCACTCTGCATTTAGATCTCAGGCAGTTGTGACCAAATGCAGGGTGGTGTCCCTGGGAGGGGGCAGCTTCTGCCACCCTGGACCAGCTGTGGCAGCGTGGGGCATGGCTGAAGGATTTCGTCACTCCAGCTGGCCATGGCTCATTAAAATGCGTGGGCTTGCAGGGGACTGACATTTCCATATCTGGGCTGCTCACAGGGCCATGGGAAGGTTACGGTGGGTCCTTTCCAATGTGTCTAATTTGTCCATGGCCACAGAAATTGGAGAGCAGGGGAGGGTATGTAATGCGGAGAATTCTGGAGAATGCTTCTCCAGAATTTGCCCTTGGGACCTCCTTCTGGGAGCATATAATCTCTTACCTTTCCTCATCCTGGAGGGTTTAAAAGAAAAGCCTGTTCTGTCATTTTTGTACATTGTATGTTCTGAAAATTGCATTTAGGAATTTTTAAGCATTGTTTTCATGTCTCATAAGTGATGCAGGCTGTTTAATTTGCTTGAAATTAATTATGTAAGAAACATGATTTGTCAATAAGCACTCACACATTATGTAGTTTATCACACTTGGTTGAGAAACACAAATTTTAAAATGCAGATGGAGGGGCGCTTGGATGACTCAGTGGGTTAAGCCTCTACTTTCGGCTCAGATTATGGTCTCAGGGTCCTGGGATTGAGCCCAACATCGGGCTCTCTGCTCAGCAGGGAGCCTGTTTCCCTCTCTCTCTGCCTGCCTCTCTGCCTACTTGTGATCTCTCTCTCTCTGTCAAATAAATAAAATCTTTTTTAAAAATGCAGATGGAAATTTAATTATGTGTTAACATTAAACATAGGCAAAACCTGCTTTTGTGACAACGTTTGGATTCCTTACATTAAAAAAAAAGATTTTATTTATCTATTTACCTATTTACAGAGAGTGTGCATGAGCAGGGGGAGGGGCGAAGGGAGAGGGAGATCGAGGATCTGAAGCAGACTCCTTGCTGAGCAGGGAGCCCAATGCGGGGCTTGATCTCACCACCCTGAGTTCGTGACCTGAGCTGAAATCAAGAGTCATATGCTTAACTGACTGAGCCACCCAAGTACCCCGGATGTCCTGCATTTTGACATTAAAAAATCGACTGGTTAATTAATGTGAACTGTGAGTTTTATATCTAAGTGTTGACATACAGGAGGAGATGGGCCATCGGGCATTATTTCTCCATATTTCCCCACTGCAGGCATGGGTAGCTTCATTCACAGTAAAGGAAAAAGCTAAGAGGAGCATAACGTTCACTGTAGTCTTCTCTCTGTAATGCTGGCTTCTGAAAGGCTGGAGATAGCATGAGGGACTACCGAGACTTTCGGTGAGATAAATCAGATTTAGAGATTAAGCTTAGAGAAACGTAGGAGTGAATTGGCAGAATTATCATTTTGATTCCCCATGTGGAAGGCAGTGTCTCAGAAGGCTCATTTCCTTGGAATGTGGGCTGGACCTAGTGACTGACTTCTAGCGAAGAAAGAGATAGGAGCTCACTACCCAGATTAGGTTGTAAAGGATTGTGACTTCTCTTTTGCCCCGTCTTCTCTTTTCAACCTTACCCATGCTGATGATATGACCTGCTGTGTTGTGAAGAAGCCCTCCTCCCTCCGCTGTCTCCCCCCTCCCCCGCCGCCCCTAGCCCCTGCAACCCTCCAAGACAGCCCCCAGCCTTCAGTACCTTACCTGTAGCTGGTGACGCCTCTTGAGCCAGAGGACTCTGCTAAGTTGGCCAGATTCCCGACTCTTAGAAGTAATATGGGGATAATAAGGGTTTTGTTTTAATTCACTGGGGTTTGGGGAAATTCGTTATGCTGCAATAGATAAGTAATATACCTTACTACTTCCTTGTTGAATTTCAACATCCCTGTTCCTTATACTTCCTGTCTTTAACCAGCGGCTATCCAGTAAGGGGAACCTGGCAGCTAGCCTGGGCAGCTGAGCAGTGAATCTCACAAGGGTCTGAAGCATGAATGTGTTCATCTGCTCTCTCAAACAATCACACTGAAAACACGCGAAGAGACACTCACACAGCTTTGTTTGCTTTAAAGAGAAAATATGTTTAATTCCTTGCTTGATTTTAAAAAGATGCCATTGTGGACACCTGAGTGTCTCATTTGGCTAAGCATCTGCCTTTGGCTCAGGTCATGATCTTGGGGTCCTAGGATGTAGCCGCACATCGGGCTCCCTGCTCAGTGGGCTGTCTGCTTCTCCCTCTCCTGCCACCCTTCTTCCCCCCTGCTTGTGCTCTCTCTTGTGATCTCTCGCTGTCTTTCAAATAAATAAACAAAAAATCTTAAGAAAAAAGGGGGGGGTCATTGCAACCTTTCATGATGTGAACCAGGTAATGATGGGGAGAAGACATGTCCAGCTTGGCAGGCAGGAAGAGAGAGAGTGTGGACGATCCTATGGGAGGTTTTGATAAGCCAGGACCGGCAGTGGCAAATATCCCCCCCTCCCCGGTCACCTTTGGTTAGCAGAATTCAGTCACATGCCACAAAACATGGCAAGGGAAGCTGGGAAATAATAGTCTGGGGCCGGACCCAGAAGGTCTAGGAGACAGGTTTTGGCAACACATAGCAGTGTCTGCCGAAGTGATTAAGTCTTAATTCCATTACATGAAGTTTAATGGGGTACGCGTGATGTGCAGACACATTACCAAGCATTACAGACCCAGACAACTCGTTCTCAAAGACAGAGCAGTCTAGCTGGAGGAGTCTGTTGAGGAAAGGTGGTCTGGAAGTAAAGTCTTTATTTTTTAATTTTAATGTTTTAGAACATTTTGTTTATTTGAGAGAGAGAGAAAGAGAGAGAGCAAGAGAGAGCATGGGCGGGATGGAGGGAACAGAGGGAAAGGGAGAAGCAGACTCCCCGCTGAGCAGGGAGCCTGACTCGGGGCTTGATCCCAGAACCCTGGGATCATGACCTGAGCTGAAGGCAGGTGTTTAACCGACTGAGACACCCAGACACCCCTGGAAGTAAATAAAGTCTTAGGTTAGCCTCTACTGTCCCCATGTGAAAAAAAAAGTATTAGCTACAGTGTGTTCTGTTCACTGGCTGAATGGTGCAAGTTAATCCTGGTGAGGTTTTATCCCCAGAGCCAGGGGGCCACAAAACTGCTCACCTCAAGACTCTCTTTGTTGGAAGCTGTCTACGTGACAAAACCTCTCCTTGCTCTGGTGGCATGGGTGTGACTCTGAACTTCCAGGTGGCATATGTGGGAGGCGACCTGGCCAGTGTTCCCAAACTCCCACAAACTCTCCTTGCAGGAATAACATTCTCCAAGGTAGTTTTCAGTGCTTCTGCCAGGAGTTGGGAAATCAGAGCGTAAACTAGAAAAAGTCCTTTGGAAACTACGGAATAGAGTTGAAAATACGCACAGCCTGGGATGGAGCAGTGTTCTGGCTGCATGCGTCGGGGAATTTTGATTCATGAATATTCATTTGCTTTGCTGTCTCAAATAATGAAAACCTGGCAACAGGACTAATGCCCTCAATGGCAGAGCAAATTAGGCCATTGCTGTGCATGGTGGAATATTATATGGCAATGAACATGCATAAACTGTAGCCTCATGCCTCATCAAGAGTAAATCCTTAAAGTCCGATGCTGGTTGTAAAATGCCAGTCACACAGGGATACATAAAGAGGATTTCATTTATATGACATTCAAAAACAGACCAAAGCGAACAACATATTGCTTAGGTATACTGGTGATTCATGCTTCCACTCCCTACCCTCTGGGGGGTATGGGAATGGCATGGAGAGATCAGCCTCCATTACTCTGTCTCTTTGCCTGCTTCTGAATTCTTACCGTCAGAAGAATGAGCTTCCTTGGCTCTCCTGCTCCTCCTGCTAACCACTGCATTATAGCACAGTCCCAGCCAAAGCAGGGAGAGAGGGAGGAAGAATGGGAGAATAAAGAAATAAGGAGTTAAATAGATAGATAGATAGAAATAATAGGAAGAGTGAGGTGTGTGTGTGTGTGTGTGTGTGTGTGTGTGTGTGTGTGTAAGATGATAGGATTTGAGAATGGAAGAGAGACCCAGGTTTTTATAGTTAACAAATGCATATGTGGACTGGTTTTTTTATTGAGCAATAACTGGGTCCCAATCACTGTGCAGAGCAATTCCTTGTATTTCCTCTCATTTCATCTTCACAGCACCCATACAAATGCATGTAGTTGCTCCCATTTTACAAATTAGTAATGTGAAGCTCAGGATGGTTAAGGGACTTACCCACTGCATTGCTGATGTTCAGGCTCAAAATGTATGGGTGCAGAAGTTCAGGGAATATCCTTGCAAAAATCTAGCATCTAGGGTCATCTAAACCACTGACCCTTTGAATATTGCTGTCTCGCTCTGGCAAACCCCTGCCCCCATTTTGATTTAAATATATATATTTTTTGCTCCAGGGTGCATCAGTTCGAGGGCAAATAAGGCATTAGCAGCATTGCCCATGCATTGATTCTGGAGGCCCACGTCTCTGAGCAGGTGGCGTGGTGCTTGCAGATGTGGCCGAACTTGCACATCTGGCAAGCATTAGTTGGTGGGCAGAACATGCTATTACACAGCCCTAATGAAATTTGGGTCTGCTGCATTTTCATAAACCACCCAAAGAAGCAAGATCCCTGGCATTTTGTTGGCAGCAAATGCCTGGAAGAAATAGAAAAATTTCTACCATCATGATAGATTAGGTTATTTTCATCTTGTACAAAGTTACTCAGAGTTGAAAGGTTGGACAAGATAGCTCTTGATTTAATGAAACTGGTGCCTGGCTAGTACATAAATTATGTAGTAAAGCAGCAGAGAAATCGGAGTGTGCTTTTATGAGCTCAGTCCTCATGATGGTTTAACTCTGATTGGGAAGCTTTCTTATCTAGCAAACATGTCAATGGCTACACAGTTGAAACGTTTCCTTGAGAGAATATTCTAGTAGGAGACTGAGTCTTGATAATGAGCATTATCTGCTTTGGTTTTTGCCACTTTCATCCTGGCAGTCATACTGTTTTGTTTTATGCTTGTTAATCCACGTGCTTGTTAACCCATGAGTCCTTTTTCTGTGTCTTATGGTTTATTTGTTTGGCTTGGAAGCCTGTGACTTGCCTTCATCATCCTTACTTGTCCGTCCCAAGTTCCTAACCATATAGGAAGAGTAGAGACACTTCGCCCCCCACCAATGAGCTGGGGAATTCAAGTAGGGAAGGACAACGCAGTCAGTTGGAGCCGATTGCATTCTTTCTCCTGGGAATATTTATTTAAAGATTTTATTTATTTGTCAGACGGGAGCAGCAAGTGGAGGGAGAAGCAGGCTCCCCACTGAGCAAGGAATCTAATGCAGGAATTGATGCCAGGACTCTGGGATTATGACCTGAGCTATAGGCAGACGCTTAACTGACTGAGCCACCCAGGGGTCCCTTTCCTGGGAATTTGAATTTAGAAGTTAATAGTAGTAAATAACATATTTATTGAACTATTTGTTCATAGTTATTTGTTGAACTATTATTTGTTCAACAAATTTGTTGAACATAGTTCAACATAGTTCAACAAATACTGCTGGTTCTCCTTCTGAACAGGTGGTAGGACTGCATTGTGGTTGGATAGAGCCTTGGAATAGTTCTAACCAAGGAGTTGTGAGCAGAAGCCAGGTGGGTTATTTCACGGCATACAAGACCCTCAGAAATCTTTTTCCCTTTGGCATGGTAATGTGCTAGGGCGCCATGGCAGGTATGATGAGTAGAGCCCTTGCCAATGCACCACGGACTATAAAAAAAGTGAGAAATGAAACTTTGTTGTTCTAAAGCCATTCAGATGGGACTGTTTGTTACTGCAGCACAATCTAGTTTATACTAACTGATACACAGGCAGAAAAAAATATGAGTGAGCAAGAAAAAGAAGAGCGATCACAGAGTTCCTTTGATACCTCTATGCTGAGATTATAATATGTGCACTGGGAGTTGTGGTTGTCTATTCCTACACTACACAACTTTTATGTCTGATTTCTTTCACTGAATGTAATGCATTTGTGATTTATATATGTTGTTGCATTTGTCAGTAGTTTATTTCTTTGTGTTGCTAATTTGGAATAAGTAGCAGAGGAAGCTCACCCACAGGGAGCACACAGTCTTTGCTTTGTGAAATTTCCTACCCTAACCACTTGCAACCCTAAGATAGCACTGACACTTTATCTCGCTGTTGGTAAAATTGGTCATAAAAAAACAAACAAACAACAAACAGGAATCTAGAGGCTTCTGGGTAACCCATGGAGCATTGGACAGGATCTATTATTTCCTGGAAGATCATGAGGACCAGTTAACATTATGACTATGTGTCTCAAACTTCAGTACATCTCACGTCAGGAGTCATCTGAAGCTCCCAGTGTATTTTCCTGGAGGCACTTGACTTAAATATTTAGAATAAAGGCTTAATAACTTTTTTGTTAAAATTTTTAAATTTTCCATATAACACATATATAGAGAAGCACACAAATCACAAATGTACTTATCACTGCATTTCCAAAAACTACACATGTCCTTGTAACATAGAACTCAGATCAAGGAACAGTTACTACTCTCGTAAGAGTCACCACTACTCTGATTTCTGACACAGAAGCTTAATTTTGCCTGTGTTTGTACTTTATATGAATGAAATCAGATGTTAGGTACTCTCTTGAGTCCAGTTCTTTCACTCAGCATTGACCATGGGATTTGTCCGTGTTTTGAGTGTAGCTGTCTGTTCTCATTATTTTACAGTATTCCGTGTGTGATTTGTCCCACACTTTATTGGTCCACTGCACTGTTGATGGCGCGTGTGGGGTAATATCTGAGGTCTGGCTATGACACAGTGCTCTTCTGAATATTACAAAGCATATCTTTTGGTGAATTATGGAAGCATTTCTCTAGGAGTCTATATCTAAGAGTGAAAATACTGAATCATAGGGTATACATATGTTCACCTTTCTAACAATGACCAGACAGTTTTCCAAGGGGTATGTTTTTATTATTTAAAAAATGTACATACATTTATATGTGTTTTTACATTTACATTGGTGTGTATATATATGTGTGTGTGTGTATGTGTACATATATATACATTTGCATATATATATAAATTTACATTTATATGTATGTACAACAGTTTGCTTATTCATTTGTATAATGAAGGTCACTTTGGTTGATAACTTCTGGGCAATATGAATGATGCTGTTACAACATCTGTATTTTTAGGTGAATGTGATTTTCATTTCTTTAGGATAAATGTCTGGGGAGTGGGATTGCTAGCAATATAGTAAACATGTATTTAGCTTTATGAGACATTGTTTTCCAGAGTGGCCACACACATCTCATTTCTGCCAGCAATAGATGATTTCAACTGCACCAAAGCCTCATGAGCAATGGGTATGTTAGTTTTTCACTTTTAAAAAATTTCACCCACTATTTTAGTGTGAAGTGGCATCTTGGGGTAATGATCTGAATTTCCCTAATGACTAATGATTTGGAGCATCTTTTCATGTACTTATTTTTTATTTGTGTATCTTCTCTGGTGAAGAATATTCAAATTTTTGTCCATTTTTATATTTGTTTCCTTATTTTTGAATTTTGAGTTTTTAAGTATATTTGGAACACAAGCCCTTTATCAGATATATGTAACATGTTTTCTTCTAGTGTATAACTTGTATTTTCATTCTCTTAAGACTGTCTTGGATGAAGTCCAGTTTATTGATTTTTTTCTTTTATTCATCATGCTGTTGGTGTCAAACTTAAAAACTCTTTTATGCAATGTTGCAAAAATGTTCTTCTATGTTTTCCTCCAGAGTTTTGTAATTTTACATCTCACATTAAGTCTGTTATCCATTTGGAGTGTATTTTTGCATATAGAAGTCATAGATCAAGGTTTTTGTCCTTTCTTTTTTTTCTTTCATATAGATGTCCATTCATTTCAGGACCACCGTTTGGTGAAAAGAATATCCTTTCTCCCCTTTTCACCTTTGTATAAAATTCCACTAACTATATTTGTATAGTTTTTTATCTGTAGTTTTTAGCCTGTTTCATTCATTTATATTTCATTAATTTTGCTAATACACTTTTTTTGGTAATGCACATCTTGATTACTATAGAAGCACAGTAAATTTTTAATTTTATTTTTACTTTTATCTCATAGTAAATTTTTAAATTGAGTAATGTGAATCCTCCAGGCTTTTTTTTTTTTTTTTTTTTTGTTCAAAATTGGTTTGACTTGTCTAGCTCCTTTTCCTTTCCATATCAATTTTAGAATCGGCTTGTCTAAATGTATATGAAAGTTCTTCTGGGATTTTGATTGTGGTTATATTAAGTCTATAAAGGTGAATTTGGAGAATATTGATAATTTCACTACTGAGTCTTCCCATCCATGATATGACATGACTTCCCATTTATTTAGCTATCTTGGAATTTTTTCATCAACATTTTTAAGTTTTCAGCATCCAGATTTTGTGCATTTTGTATTTTTTTTTTTGAGGTACCGTACATGATTTTTTTAATTTTGGTTTTCAATAATTCTTTGCTACTATATAGAAACACCATTGATTTTTGTGTGTTGACTTTACATCTTGAAAACTTGATATACTCAGTGGTTATGGGAGATCTTTTGTAGATTCCTGGAAATTTTCTTTGTCAGTCTGCTTGGGAGTGTATCAATTTTACTGAGATTTTCAAAAAAACACTGGTTTCATTGAATTTCTGTATTGATTTTCTGTTTTCAATATTGTTGGTTTTTGTTCTTTTGTTTATTATTTTCTTCCTTTTCTTATGTTGGGTTTATTTTGCTCTTCTTTGTCTAAGTTTATAAGGTGAAAGTTTAAGAAGGTGAAACCTTTCTTCTTCATGTGCATATATATATATATAACATATTTAAAATTAATGTTATAATTTTTCCTGTATGCATTGCTTTAACAGCAGCCCCAAATTTTGATATGTTGTAATTTCACTTTTAATTCAGTTCAAACTATTTTCTAGTTCTCCTTCAGATTTCCTCCTTTGACTTAGGGATTACTTAGAATTATTTATTGAATTTCCACGTATCTGGGGGGGTTGGTTTCCACATATCTTTATGATATTGTTTCACTTTATTTCCATGGTGATCAAAGAACATACTTTGTATGATCTGAATTAGTGACAGTCACAGAGAGTTCTTAAACAGCCCTTGCCCTCTTGCACAGCCTTCCCCTCACCAGTGTCCGGCACCAGAGAGATACATCTGTTACGACCTGTGAACCTACACTGACTCATCATTGTCATTAAAACTCCATGGTTTACGTTAGGCTGCCTTCTTGGTTCATTCTATGGGTTTTGACAAAGATGTGGTGAAATGTACCCACCGTTATTGTATAGCAGTACTTCCTATGTGTGTTAGTTTAGTTACCAAAGTTAATTGCACTACTTTGACTCTCTGCATTTATGTTCCCTCCAGGGACAAGATCAGGACCCGAGGGATGACTTGGACCTTCATTCATTTCTCAAGGCCTTTGGCATGCTCTTTGAGGTCTGTCCCATGTGGCCACACTTAGAGATGGATGTAGAACTGCATACCCGTCTTTGTGTGATCCATGTTTGAAAACTCCATCCTCTTCATGACGCTCCCCAAACTCCCCTGGTCTCTGGATTCCCTTTCCTGCTCCTTGAGCCAGAAAGGTGAGCTTCTAACTTCCCGGCCCTGTAGTGCATTTCCTGTGACTGGGTCTGGCCCGTAGGAAGGAGCAAGAGGGAGGAGAGAGAAAACAGCATAATCAGGATTCCCGCTTGCTTTTTCATTCTTTGGGTCAGAAGGGAGGATTTTCTGTCCAAGTTGTCTATGCCATTATGGCTGCTGCTGCCTCCATCATGGTAGGACAGCGTTGGGACATATGCCTTGGGCAGGACCCAGAGAGAAAGAAAAAAAATGGTGGGTTTTCCTCTCTCTGTTCTCTGACCCTAAAGAGGTAGCTTCTCTTGGGCCTTTTCCCCTCTGTGGCTGCTGAGCTATTTTGGGATTTGACCTTTTCCCCAAGTAGAAGCTGGGGGATATGGGAGCAAAGAAACAGCCAGAGAACTCATTGCCATATCCATCTCTCTGAGTCTTTACCCTCCCTCCAGCTGCCGCTCTCTGTTTTCCTTTTTAGACTTCTCTGATGATTGCATTATGAATCCTGTCCAGGGTTCTTGGCTGTAATCACTGGGAGACATAGTGGAGTGTCCTTACTCCATTGAACCCGCTCTAGAAGTCTGCTTGATAGTTGAACTGGAAAGGAACTTGAGACTTTATTTTCATATGAAAACATGCGGAGTAAGACTACAGGATTGGCACGAACATTCCAGATACAGCTTGAGTCTTTGAGTACACTTGGGCTTATAGAGAGCTCGGTCTCTTCCACTTAGAGATAGGATGGAGAAAGGGTGCTCTCATGGGTTCCCTGTGTGATTCACCAGCCTTTCAGGAGGCTACATGCCCTCTTTCCCCATAAAGAATTTTCTTCAGGGAGTCTTGGCTTCTCTCCCTTTCCCTGAGGACTGGTCCTGTCTTAAATTTTGCCAGACTTAATCATTCCTGGCAAACAACAGACAATCCTCCTGTCGGTATGGAACATAACGTTTGTTGGGACCATTCCCCTCTCCGGGTGTAACTCTCCGAGAGACAGGTGTCAGTGTGAACTCCGTCTCCCTGACTTCTTCGCCCTCTTGCCATGACAATGCATTCAGATGATGTTCTCAGATGCAGTTTCATAGAGAAAAATGTCATTTTGTCGTACCGATGCTTCTCATTGAACAGCAGGAAAGAGGTGGATGATGCTAAGGGCTGACAGGTGTGCCTTCAGGGCAGAGGCAGGAGTGATGGCCCCTTGGTGACCGGTGACTTGGCACTGAGACCTGGTAAAGGAGAGAGCAGAGGAGACAGGGAAGACAAGGCAGCAGATGCCTCAGGGAGGCTGACTCTTAGCGATGCCAAGAAACACACAACAATACAGGGAACATTTTGCCTTGTCGACTGGCTGCTGGGGAACCTGTACCACCTGACGACCTTCACACCAAGCCGGGATGCCTCGAAGCAGTCGCTTTTTCAGGAGGAGAGGCTTTCCTAGTTTTCGTTTTCATCTTATTGAATGTTTCTGAGGGGCTGGGGTGAGGTGTAGAGACCCCTGGATCTATTCTCAGGCTTCTCTCCGCTTCTGAATATTAAGGGAAAAATCTTTGTGTCTCTTTTCCCTTTTTCATGCCCAGGAGTCTAGGGCTCAAAAAGACTCCGCCCCCCTCCACAGTCTGCTGCTGCTCCCGGACCGGACCCTCTACCTGGGAGGGGACGACAGCCACGGGCACCTTGATGGCTCTGGTCACTTTTTCGAGATGCTGATTCCTAGCCCTGGGGCTACAACTTGAAGTCAGAGAATCTTAGGTGCTGGGTCTTTGGCTGCCTTTAATATTTTGTGTCATTTTGTGGGACCTCCTGATGTTCGAAGGCAAGGTGTGTCCCCGGTTTCCGTCTGCGGCTAGCTCTGAGCTGTCTTATTGAGATAGTTCAAAAGCTGCTTCTTCTCTTCTCTGTGGATGTCAAATGATGGCTCTCCCGCAGCTCCCCATTGGCTGTGTCCTCCTCCTTTTCTCTGCCGTCCTGCCCTTAGCGTCCCTTCTACTCATGTCATGTGGAAAAGCTGCAGGCAGGGGAGGAAGTGGTGTTGGGAAGACAAGAGAAAGGAAAGCCCACCCTTCTTTCATTCAGTGCTTCTTGTTGTAGAAACACCGGTACTGAGAGCTGCCAAGAGCGAAACATGGCGGAGGAGAGGCCGGGCGACGGGGAGGAGCTGGAGTGCCTGAGCAGGGTAGGAAGACCATCAGCTACAGGGTGAGGAAAGGAGGTGGGGTGTAGGGTTTGGGGGGAGACCAACCTAGATGTGGTTGCCTGGGTAAGCCTCAGGGAAGCTGGACAGGGATGGAGGGAATTTTCCACAGGCAACAATAGCCCTTCTTGTGAGGGATGAAGTCGGGGTTAGCTGGTCTGTGGCCTAGGACTCTGAGCTTAACAGTGGTCACCGAGAAGAAGGAAAGATCAGTCACAGAGCTTAAGGGAGGGCTTCTTAGTCTTGCCCAAACACTGGTCTCATTTGGGGAATTACAAACAATTCCTGGGCTCTACCCTGACTGCTGCTTCTTGAACTCCGCTGTGCATCAGAATTCTCTGGAAGTCTTGTTGAAATACAGATTCTGATGAATTCGGTCTCAGGTGGGGTCTGAAATGCTGTATGTCTAACAAGCCCCTGAGATGCTTTTGCTGCTGGCTCAAGGACCAGACTTTGAGTAGCAAGGATCTAGAACATTTAAATCATAATCTCTAGGGGGTGGAGCCCAGCCTTGGATGTTTTTAAAATTCCCCAGATTTTCAGGGTTGAGACCCATTACCTTAGAGCCTAATAAAAGATAGGAATGCAGAAAATTGAAGGGGCTGCCATGATGTATGTTTGTCCTTCTGTGAGGATGTGGCAAATGGTCTAAGCGTCAGCTAGAAGGATCTGCAACTTTGCTTGGGAGAGTCACAGATAATCCATCGTGGCAGGTAACATTGGCCATTTTGGCAGAAGAAGTTCACTGTATGGGTTCAGGGTAATCTTAGCTAAATTCCTAGATCCTCCTATGACTCTGGTTCTCTTTTAGAGACGGTCCCTAAGGGACTTTTTTTTTTTTTTTTTTTTTTTTTTTTAACTTCAAAGACTTCCCTTAAATCCTCAAAATGGCCCAGTCAGTTCTTGGTCATACGTATGGAACAGTTTTTACCTGATGGAAGAAGAAACTATAGCTCTACCTACCAACTTGGAGCTTAGGCTCAAAGAAAAGTTGAAATAAATTGGAAGAGAAGGAGAAGGAAGTAAAGAGGTAAACCGGATGTGGCCATTTGGGGGTCAGTTTGTAGCCCATCCATTGCCCAAACTCTTTGGTTTGTCAGCCGTTTCTAGGCTGATAGTGACCTTGTAATCCTATTGTGATTCTTCGAGCAAATTAAACCACTGGTTCACATATTATTTGATTTGTAGCATGGGCCTAATGTTGCTCCTCTCGAAGCCAGAATTTACCCACCCTTCCACCGTATCCTCGGGCCCTATAATTCACTCTAATTTTGATTGCTCTGTCATTCGGTGACTTTGGATAATAGGCCATTATTCTAGGAATTACTGTTATATTTTATTAATAAGAGCCAGGAGAATTTATAGCAGTGAAATGTTGAAAGATTTGCAAGTGGAGCCCTCATATCTCTTGTAAAATATGACTCCATTGGCCAGCTCACATGATGGATGAAGACACTGCACGCTTCCTTCCTGCCTCCTTCCCTGGATGGCCAGACCCTGGCTCTGGGGACTTTTGACTGAGCCCAGCTCAGGGCCTGCTGAAGTGGGGCATGTGCGGGATGGGAGTGTGACAAGGAGGAATTAATATGAGGGGTGTGGCCACTCACACCTGCAGGTGAGGTCATGGTCAAAACTTCAAGCATGGGGGTACCTGGGTGGCTCAGTTGGTGAAGCCTCTGCCTTGGCTCCCATCATGATCTCAGGTCCTGGGATCGAGTCCCATATTGGGCTCCCTGCTCAGTGGGGAGTCTGCTTCTCCCTCTCCTTCTGTCCCTCCCTCTGCTTCTCCTCTTTCTCTTTCTCTCGCTCTCAGATAAATAGAAATTTTGAAACTCCAAGCATGGTCCTATGAAGGAGAAGGCTATGCATGCCTTCACAGTATTTTTTCATGGTTTTCCCTCCGAGGATCAAGAAAAATCTACTTATCAGAGCAGATATATTTAGAAAATAGTGACAAGTGAAGAGTTAAAGACATGTACTATTGGGAGACAGCCACCGAGCTCACATTTTTGGCATATTTCCCTCTCATTTTATATTCCTGTGCAGTATTTTCTTTATATAGTTAAGCTCACTCTTCTGCTTCCTTTGGCATTGCATGTACCCAAATCATTAAAGAAAGCTTTTCCTAAATATCATTTTAGAGATTTATTTACTTATTTTTAGAGAGAGAGAGAGAGAAAGAGAGGGAGCTTGTGCACAGCAGGGAGGGACAAAGAGAGAGAGAGAGAGAGAGAGAGAGAGAGAGACTCTCCAGCCGACCCCACCCTGAGTCCTGTGTGGAGCCCCACACAGGGCTTGATCTCAGGACCCTGAGATCATGACCTGAGCTGAAATCAAGAGTAGGATGGTAAACAGACTGAACCACCTGGGAGCCCCTTAAATATCCTTTTAGATCGCTGCATTAGTGTGCTATCATGTAGTTAAGTGCTTTTTTCACCCCTGTACATAGTCGCTGCCTGTCAGGAGGGACCTGTTCCCCGGGGGGAAAGGGGGTGAAATTCCTCTAAAGCTCTGTGCTCCAGGGAATTCCATCTGTCACACCTTCCTCAGCCTTCTCCTCTGTCCTCTGTGACATTTGCAGCCACCTCCCCCATGTAATTGTGGGTAAAATGGGAGTCAAAATAATCAGTGATGCAGAGTTGTTCTATCTTTGAAAGATCATTGCCACAAAGCATCCGCACATGGCAAGCGCTCTTTGAATCAGAGTAAGTCCGTTGCCCCAGAATTTTTACTGTCTTTGTACTGGGTGTTCCCTCTCTCCGGAATGCATTTCCTCTGGAAAAATCCATATTGAAATCTAGTTTGTTTCCTTATTAGAAAAGCTTCTCAGAACTCTCCAGAAATAGAGGTAATGTCCCCTCACTCCTAACTCGGCTTTGTTCTTTGTCCTAAGCCTTTCCACCACCTGGCACCTTCTCTGCAGTCATGGCCTGTTTCCCACTCAAGAGAGGAGGTGCCATGACGGCAGGGGTCTGGAGGGCTTTGCTGACCGCTGTGTCCCCAGCAACCAGCATGCTGCCAGCATGTAGTTAAGTGCTCAATAAACAGATGTTTAATGAATGAGTAAGTTGCTTGGGCTCTGGGCGTGAAAATGCCAAGTTTGGGCTGCCCCGTAGCCTCGTCTCTGGGATTTGACTCCAGATCTGTTTTTTAGGAACCCCACCCTAGAGATGGTTATGCCCTCCGGAATCCGAGACCCCCTTCCTCGAACTGTGTAGTTCTATCCTCAGCTTCTTTCAATGAAGGAACCTTCACACAATCCGACTTCGTTTTCCTGTTCTCCTTCCGAAACCTACTTGACTCTAGGTAGGTGACAGTCATTTAAATGACAACAACAATACTCCTCACTACATGTTGAATACCTTGTCGTGTTTCCTACTCAGCTAATTGGCTTCAAAGGTCACAGGGACAAGATAGCCATTGTTGAGTGGTGAGAGGGACTCGTGGGTTTCTTTGGGGGTAGTTACTCTGTTCAGCCACATCCCGTGGACGCTACAAAGAACAGAAACGTGAGGCAACCTTTTGTGCGATGTAAGCAAACCTCTTCACTTTTCTTTCCTCAACTCTCATTCCCTGACCCACCCCTTCCTTCTTCACCACACTTGGTACCTGGCACAGCTTCTAGTATGTTTCACTTTCTTGAATTGTCAGCAGAGCTAAGACTCCAGGCCCCATGCTGGGTGGACCTGGGCTTAGGGGCTAGGGCTGGATTCACATGGGAAGCATGGCGCCCTGTGGCTGAGGGGACTGGAGGGGAGCTGAGCAGTCCTGGGTTCTCTTTTCCCTCCCACACCTCCCAGCCTACTGGCCCTTGTCTGCATTCGTGAAATGGGTACACTGTGAAAAATGTTCCTCCTAGGTTGTCCTGACTCGCTCAACTCAGCTCAGCAGAAACCTGTTGTGAAAGAGAATGAGTCCTGTTTTCAAAAAGGGGTGACACTAATTCCTCTTCTTTCATCTTCTGGAACAATCCGTGATGGAGCTCGTGTTGTTTCTGTGATTGCAAAACATGTACTGGGCTTTCTTTGGGACAAGCATTGTGCTAGGTGCTGGGGGTACAGGACAGTATCTCAGTCCTTGTTAGGGGATGAGTTAGAATTTTAATACAATGTATAATAATGTGACATTTCTGTGGTTATAGGTTTTGAATGCAGAGGCAAATCTTTCTGTTTTTGGCTAACTGAGAAGGGCTGATCCAAATGATAGCATATTTCAGAATAATCAGTCTCATTACTTGACACATTATAGGAAACTCAATAAATGCAGATTTGAGTTAAATTGAACTTAATCTTCCTTAAATACATACTGGAGTTGAAACTAGGTTAACAAGTGTTATCTAATAAAGAGATCCTTGGTGAGAACCAGTTAAAATGACTATAATTAGTGATTGTTTATCATTGTCAATTTAAATCCTTGGGTATTCCTAGAGTACTTAGAGGGACTTAAAAAATGTTTGCCCTCTTAAGAGGCTTTAAAAACATCTCCTCTACAATCTTGTTGACACAGTTAATTAACAGAACAATAGATACAAATGCTTTCTTCTCAAATTGTGCTGGGGGAGACACAATTATTTCCCAAATTCCTGTCTGTGAAATACAGGTGAGAGGGTTTTGGGGGTCTTGGTTCTGGTTTGTAATCAGCTGAAAAAACATTTACTACAGGCAATCCCCCCCACACCCTCCTAAACCAGCTCTACCCAGTGAATTTTGTTCAAAATCTTTCAGCTTTCTCAATTTTTTTTCCATGGAGCTGTTTTTACTTGTAATACCTCTGACATGGCAATCTCCATCCTGAAATGAACCATTAACTAGGAGCTATGATTTTTTTTTTTTTTTTTTTGTGGCCACCGTTCCTGACAAGGAAATCAGTTATGAGTGTCAGATCTGTGGATTGGGATTTCAAAATATAAACAAACCTCACAGGCTGAAAATGTTAATTATCTGGGTGGAACCAGCTGTAAATGATGCAAAATCTGTACCTTTTGTTTTCACACACCCCAAATGTGTGTTAAAGATACGTGCAGGTTTGTTCATAGCTGTTTGTTGATAGAAGCTGAAGGAAGAAGAAAGAAGCAGGGGAATGGGGTTTTAAGCGGACTGTGGGGTGTCTGAAAGTGAGGCCCTGGAACCTTCTGGAAATCTCCAGGGCTGTGGGGAGGGCTGCAGCCTGCCCGTTTCTCTCCAGGCAGCATTTCATTCTTGTCTCCTTTCTGGACCTGAGTCAGGTGAGCTAGGATAGAAGTCGGCCCGCCAGACCCCTTTGCCACTTGGCTGCCAATATATTTGGAGCCTTTGCCAGCCCCCTGGGGAGACTCTGAGCTTTGCCACAGCTGGGCTCTCTCTGTCAGCAGGGCGGTGGTAGGAAGGAGGCCCTTCTTACAGCTTGGGACAAACGCTGGATTCTAACTCTATAAATATACCCCTTGTATAAAAACCTAAGGAGGGGGGGAGGGAAAAGGAAAGAAAAGAAAAATAGAAAAGGTTGTTGTCAGATTAAAAGTGGATTTGAATTGACTTTGACTTTCCCCTGCCCCCCATGCACCCCATGGCCAGGAGGTACCAGGAGGGGAGGCTGAGCAGGGGTCTTCAAGAGTGGACCCTGGACTTCGAGCATCAGTGTCATCTGGGAGCTTGATAGGAATGCCCATGCCTGGGCTCCTCCCCAGACGCTCTGGGGCTGAGGCCCGCTGGTCTGTGCTTATCACCCTCCCAGGTGATGGGCATGTAGTGGAAGTTTGCGAACCCCTGATTTAGGAGGGTGCTGACATCTGGGCTTGGATTTTGAGCAGTAGGATCTTTGGTGTAGAGTCTCAGTGTTCTCTCTACAAGAGGAAGGTAACATCCTTCTATTCCACAAATATGCACTGCACACCGACTAAGCCCAGACCGTGGGCTCAACCTGGGGGCGTGATCAAGTGAAAGCAGAAAGGACCCGAGATCGGAGAGCTTAGAGCCTGGTGGAGGAAACAGGTGTTGAACAAATCACCACAAAATCAAAGCGTAAGGGCCCAGTGAGGTAGGCATCCTGGAGGACAGAGTCACAGGCTCCGAGTTTAGACACTGACCTAGTTCGGGGGTTTGGAAAGCCTCCCCTAGGACACTGCCATTTGAAGGGTCAGTTGAAGGATGAGAAGAATGGGGAGGTGTTGGGGGAGGACGGAGTTTCCTGGGTAGGCTGGGTGGTCCAGGCAGGAGGAAGACCATGTGTGGGGGTCCAGGGGTGGGTGGGGAGGGCACCACTGGTTAAGGAAATGGTGGTTCCTAAATGGTGGTGCCACACCCCTAGAGGTTGTGATTTAGTTAAATTTTAAATCTGGGGTCATTCCACTATGGGACGTGTTTGGGAGCCACATGGAGCCCAGAGGGGGGAAGAGGGATGGAGAGGAGGCACAGGCTGCCAGGCTGGGCGTCGGGTGAAGCGCCGAGCTTCTCACCTGAGGGACGGGCAAGGAGGGCTCTAAGCAGAAGGAGATCCCAAGAAGATCCGTACGTGGGAAAGACCCTTCACTCTGGCAGCTGGACAGAAAATGAATGGTGGGGAGTTGTGGTCCATCGGAGCAGTGGAGGAGATGAAGACAGGTATGAGATCATCGATCCAGCTCAGCACAGAGGACGGGGGAGATGGGGAATTCATGGTGGCCCTTGGTTTCTGACTTGCAGATGTGCAAAAACTGGCAGAGGACCAGGTTTGGGGGAAATCACCCATTTGGCTCTGGATGTATGGAGTTCAGGACAAGTGGCAGGAAAGTACAATAAACAGTGGCTTAAACAAGTAAGGGGTTTGTGTGTCTTAGGTAACGAGAGGGAGGAGGGAGCTGGTGGCTCCAAGACGCCTTTAAAATTTAAACTCTTGGCACCTTTCTGCTCTGACACCTTTGTGCTTACATTTGTGGCTCTGGGACATAGGTGGTCACTGTGCCTCTAGCTTCTCCCCGCGGCAGGCAGGAAGAAGCCGGAAGGGGAAGGTAGGGGTGGGGGTGGGAAGTCCAGGCTTCTCCCTGCACCCTATGCTTGTGTCTTGTTGGCCATAACTGTGCTCATGGCCAGCCCTTCTGGGAAGGCAATGTGGGGAGCACAGTGCACCCCAGACAAAAATGAAGGTTCTGTTCATAAGGGATAAAGGGGCTGGATAGCGAGTCATTGGTACAGTGTATATGCCTGAGAGGCTTTTTCTAGCCAAGACCAGATGTTGGATAGATTGTTGTATATACATTCCTCGAGCTCAGAGGATGGAGCGTTTTATGGTCACGGTGACAGGAATAACTTTAGCACTTTCCGGTGAAAAAAGAAAGTTTTATTTGTGGGTGACTCCTGCAGTAACCTTAGTAATGAGTGTTCAAGATAACCAAATCAGTGATCTTGATGTAGTAATCTCGAGACTCCGGTGATCCTCGGGCTTATGAATGTCTGGGTACCTGACATCACTTGAATCTTACAGTAGAGGCGTCATCAAAATAAATGTCTGAGTGTGTACTATGCTAAACATTGCATGAAACTCCTGACCTCTGTGTGTGTGTGTGCATGTGTGTGTGTGTGTTTACCTGCACACGCTCACCTCTGGGTATAGGTGGTAACTATAAAAAATGGCTCCCAGCGTCCCCCAATGAAATCCTGGCATGTCACCTGTTTGTGAAACGACTTTGCTGGTCCTTCCAACCAAGGAGAGGAGTCTCTTTCCCACCTCTTGAGTCTGATCTGGGCCATGTGACATTAGCAAATGTGATATAAATAAAGGCTTACAAGACTTCTGTGTATCGAGGCTTGCCCTTCCGTTGGAGAACCCAGGATCGGCCTTGTGACTGAGTACAGGCTAGCCTGCCGGGTGTTGTGTTTGCTCCTGTCACCGCAGCTCATAGTAATCCAGCACCAGATCCATAAACTGAGGTCATCCTGGACCACTCAGCCTTGGCTAAACCAGCCCAGCCCAGAAAAATCACCCAATTTACATGCAGAGTCACTGAGGAACATAAATGCTTTAGCCACTGAGCTGGGGTTTGGGATGACTTGTTACACAGCAGAAGCTAAGTGATAAACGAATCACTCATGAATATTTTCTTTTATTGGCTTGTCACTACTAAGAGTCAGTGTTTGGTAGAAGCTGTGCATATGGGTTTTAGGGGCTTGACTTTCTGGGTTTAAAATCTGGCTTACCCATTTCCTAGCTGTGCCACTTGTTAGCTCGGTGTCCATTTTCCTCCTCTGTTGGGCCAAAAAAATAAGAGTCTTGAGCTCTTACATGGCTCGGAGGATTAAGGGGGTCAATGGCTTGACAAGTACAGTGGACCTGACCTACCTTAGATGTTCAACGACGTTCTTCAGCACTGTCCTGTGCCTGTCATTAGCAGTGGCCTTGGTATGTCCTGCTCAGTGGATACGCATGGTTGTATGACTTTGGGTGAGTCATGCTTGTTCTAAGGCCGACTCTGTTCTGTTCTGTTCCTTTCACACATTCACAATTTATCTTGGGAAGGAGTGTTCAGTCATGGACATGAACGCTGAAGGCAGCCGATGAGGAGGAAGAAGTTACAAAAGAGAGGGGGACCCAATCCGTAGGACCCATAGAATTTTTCATCCCTCCAGCTACCCAGGAGTTAACAAATGACAGAATAATGTTAGTCAGACTCCTTCATCAGATGCATGAGGAAACAAGGCCAAGCAGGTTAAGCGTCTTACTGAGGGCGCCCAGAGTGCCAGGGCTGCCTCCCTGGGGCCCCTTCTTCCAGCCTGGCACATGGTGTCCCCTACCCCTGTGCCCCTTGCTGGGCCAGCCCCTCCACCAGGCCTCGGGGACAGTGAATTGCAATTTGCCCTCCTTAAATTCCTAAAACCCACAAACCTCTGTAGGCCACGAGGAATTACTCCAGAACCAGCAAGCGAGGCTGCGTGCGTGTATGGGGGAGGGGGGTGCTGCCATTCTGCACACACGTCCCTTCCAGCGTGGCTCTTGGAGGCAGATTCTGACAGGCCAGGCTAGTTTTGCCCGTTCATCCCACCCCATCTGGCTGGACCTTAGGCTTTCTCCGTGTCCCCCTGCCTTTGTTCCCTTCTCCATTAAAAAAACCAAACAAACAAAAAAAGATTTTATTTACTTATTTGATAGAGAAAGAGAGCGCAAGAGCACAAGTTGAGGGGGAGCAGCGGAGCGAGAAGGAGAAGCAGGCTCCTCGCTGAGCAGAGAGCCCAACGCGGGACTCGATCCCAGGACCCTGAGAACAGAAGCTTAAGCAATTGAGCTACCCAGGTGCCCACCTCCCCCCTCCAATTTTAAGACTATCTTCATCCTTGTGTGGATGTGGCCTTCAAGCTAGACACCCCCAAACCCTGCAGTTCTGACCCACTGGCCGGCCTCCCCTCTACCTGAAATCTGCCTGTCGGCTCAGGGAGGAATACAGTGCTCCCTAGCAACACCTTTTTTCTGTGTCCCTCTGCACCCAGTTTCCTTGCTGGCTGCCCTCACCATCTGTAGGGCAATTTGGTTTTACTACGAATCCCAACTGGGGTCCATGCCCTGGGCGTCTGGTGGCTCCTGCCTGGAGGGGGAGAGGGCCATGCAGGTGACACATCTGTAGGTAGATGTGGGCTGCCCCGGGCGCCACCTACTGGTAGCCCCTTTTGTGCAGACCCTGCAGTCCCCTTGGGTCGGCCCCGCCTCTTCATGGGGCCTGGTCTGTGGGTGGTTAATCAGGGGCCCTTTCCCATCATTAGGAAGGACACTAAATCAGGTTGGCTGATGGCCAAGGAGACGTTGACCCTTGCAGACCCAAGAGGAGAGGCCCACGCTCTCTTTAAGCTGTCAATCTTGTCTTTCTCTGGGAGCACAGGACCGACTTGAAAAAGGAGAACAAAGCGCAAACAGACAAAACGCCAGCACGGTGAGCTGAGGACCGAGGAGGCCAGAGGAGAGGAAAGTGGGCGGGAACAGGCTCACAAATGGCGCCTTTGTCTACTGGGGGCTTTTGAATACTTTCGCTCGGAACAAATAGTTTCCTTCTAAGCATCAAACTCTAAAGGCGCCTTGAGAATCAGAGAGGACTTTCTCTGACCCTGGTTGGTCTCTGCTGTCCCCGGTTTCTGCTGGCTTAAGGCCCTGAAGAATCTGAAGCTGGTGTGTCAGATCGATAGGTCCCGGGCACAAGCCAAGCAGAGCATGCTGGCGGTGTGTTAAGACCCTGTCCTCACAAGCCTGTGGGAGCCCAGGCATATTCTGGAACCTGAGGCTAGCTTCAGAGCGGCGGTCTGCCCTGCTGGCTGGCCCTTGCCTTGACCACTGGGCAGACGGTCAGCTTGTCTGAAGGTTTAGGCCTTTGCCCTGGTTCCTGCTATGTCCGTTGCTTGCTAAGAGCACTGGCGAGCAGCCTGAATCTTACTTGCCCCTTATCTGAGACCTGGGACCTACTGCCCTTTCTCCCATCTGATGGCTGGGGCTCTTCCTCAGGTCAGCTGGGCTGCCTAGACCAAAGGTACTAGTGCCAACGGACCCCTGGGGCCAGAGATGGACCCAGAGGGCAGCCCTTACCACGGCATTCTCAGTCCTGACCGTGTGGGGGAGTCAGGTGGTTTTTTTTTTTTTTTTTAATTTTTATTTATTTTTTAAATTTCTTCTCAGCATTCCAGAACCCATTGTGTTTGCACCACACCCAGTGCTCCATGAAATAGGTGCCCTCCACAATACCCACCACCAGACAGGTGGAGGGTATTTAAAAAAGTGCCAGGGCCTGATCCCTCCCGGACTGTTTAAAACAAACTCTTGGGGGATGGGAGTTTGGCTTCTATAGCTTCTAAAAGTCCTCTGTTGGTATATGACGCTTGCAGGTATGAGAACTACTTCCTCATGCTCCTGGTAAACAGTGGGTAAACCTGAGGGCCATTCAGATAAAATGAAAATATTTACGGGAAGCCTTTTTAAAAAATATTAACATAAAAATAAGGACAGTTTTGATTCCCATGGGATCATTTGGTTGGCAGCTGCAGCCGAGCGGGCACCAGCCAAGCTCCAAAGACACGGAGGGGGAAGGGACAGATGAGGCTCCCGCCCCTGTGGCTCTCAGGCTGGTGGGGGACACCAGGGCAGGACAGATGACCCGAATACAGAATTGAAAGCTGTGATATGAGGCAAGGATGAGAGAGGTAAGGTGCTAACAGCACAGCTGGGTTCCAGAGGGCTGGGCGGGTATAGAGTGGGGTCGGGGTCATGGCCAGGGAAACATCTCCCAGGGGGTGGATGCTGTGAGGGGGTCGTCAGAGAGAATGCGTTTCCCAGGTGGAGAAAGGAAGGTGGAGCATTTGAGGTAGAGGGCACTGCGTCTGGAAACACCTAAGGGTCTAGGAAAAGGGCCCTTGATGAGTCAGGGATGCAAAAGGGGAGAGTGTTTGGGGATGAGGCCAGAGAGGAGGGCAGGACCAAGTTCCCGGGGGCCCTTTTGGACACTGTTCTGAACCTCCGGAGGGTTTTGGAGGCTGAGCTCTCTGGGAGGTTCCCTCTGGCCACAGTAGGGCGAGCAGATGTGTGGGGACAGGAGTAGAGCTGGGGACACCTGCTTGGGGAGCACCTAGAATAGTCCAGGCACGAGGCAGGGAGTGGTGTCTTAGGTCAGCGTGGGAACTGGAAAGCTCTGCGGGGTGTCATGGGGGCTTAGGATTTGGAAGTGGACCAGGCAGTGGGAGTGGTATCAGTGATGGCTCCCTGGGTGCAGTGCCCCGCACTGGGGGGTGGGGGACCCCTGGGAGGGGCAGCAGAGTTGAGGTGGAGAGGTGAGCAAGGGCTATGACTCCTTGCAGCAGCTCATCTCTCTGGGGGGCCCGTATGCGCTAACCACTCTTGTCATTTGTGGCAAGTGCGTGACGTTGGCCTTGGCCCAGCTCAGAGAGGCTGGGGGCCCGATCCGGGAGCATGTTGAGTGTGGCCTGGGGCCAGGCTCTCCCCTGCATGTGGTGCTTGGATGAATCCGCGGTTCTCCCTGGCCGCCCCTGAGGAAGGTGTCTCTCCGACCTGCCCTGTTGCAGACCAGGAGACCCAGGCATCCACAGAACTCGGATTTGGATCCACACGGTGTGGCTCAGACAAGATGTTCCCACCTTCTGCATGACCCCGCCAGTGAGTCAGCTGGTGGTCCAGGGCCCAGTCTGCTGTGGAGGAGAATTTGGGGTCCCGGGGCAGCCCAGAAGGTCCATCTTCTTGGGAAGAGCTGACGGACGGGAAAAAAACCATGAGATACTCACTCACTTTTCCGATGACCTCACCCCTATGGAAGTGCATTGTGTTCTGTAGGGAACAATCGTTTCTGTCAGGCAGGGACGAGTTAGCAGATAGAGGACTCCACGCTCCCGCCTCGATTCTCCCCGTGGTAGGCTTGGCCTTGTAATCCTGCCCTGCCCAGTAATTTAGAAGAATAGCAGGAATGATGACGACCAAAGCCAGTTGGATCTGCCCGGAGAGTTCTGGGAGGCAAGCTATAATTATCCAAATTAGACTCTGAGGGGGGACTTGAGTTTTACAACCTGATGATCTCTGCCACAGAAAGAACTGTTGCTGATGTCTCTTTTTGCTCAGGGTGTGGCTTGCGCCAAAGTGCCTCGTGGCTACCTTCCAGGTGATTCCTAAAACTGCTTCGTTTGCCAAAACCTAGTCAGGGAGTTCATTGTACCTCACTCAGAATGGTGACGGTGGAGAGAGCAGCTTCTAGAAACCTCTGAGCGTTCCCATGGTTATAAAGGACATATTTAGGCTTCCTCCTGAATTATAGTCCTATTTGGAAGCAAATAGCTTTTGGATATTCTTACACCTTAAATTAATCATTCCTTCAACAGCCCATAAAGTGGCTCTTCCCCACCCCCGTCCCCCCCAAAATGTGTGGACAACACATTTCTACCAAGTGATTTCCTTTCTGCTGGTTTTTATGCCCCTTCTCGGGAGTTGCCACCCCCTCAGGACCAGGGGAGACCCACGGTGCCGAGGGCGGTGGGGCAGCCTCACCAACCACCTGTCTGCTTCCCACTCACAAGCCTCCACAGGGCTCACCCCAAATCAGCATCTCAGCGAAGATGACAAAGAACAACCGAGAACTGGAGTGGACGTGGGCCTCGTAGTCTGGCGGGCTGGCGTGTTCATTGTACAGCCTCGTGCAGGCTCGCTAACCACTGGAAGGCATGGACCGCGGCCTCCCACGCCACACAGGGCCCTGGCCTGACCCCTGTGCTGAGGAGCTTCCGCCTGGCTTCCACCTGCCCTAGGTCGTGTCCTTAAAAGTGGTTCCAGGCCCCGTGGTCAATGTTAGCTCAACAAAGTACAATACTGTCACATCACAGAATGTTTTTTGTCCGACCCACTTTGCCCAACCATCACCAATAATTCCGCACTCACTCCCCTTCTGGAATTTTCCATTTTCTCCACAGCTCCTTGGCCCCTCTTTGGTTTCCCCCTTTTCAATGTCCCCAAAGCCCTTTTTCCATTCCATGTCTGTTGCTCCTTTGTAAGTTTGTGTACCTTTGTCTTAGCCGGAGTTGAGCTCACTTTAATCGGGAGTCTCTCTCCTCCACGGCAATAGTGTGGATAAGAGCTGTCTGACCGCCTTTGTCACGGGTCCCGCACTGGTTTTCTCGGATGAAGGCTCAGCCTCCCAGCCTGCAAACTAGAGATCCTAAGTGTTGCTTCTTCTACCGAGCACTGCTCTCCGATTAGGATTATATGGACAGTAACATGTCATGGGCCACCGGGCTTGTCTCCCAAAGTGGAAACCATGTTTGTTAAATGTGCATCTAGCAGTGGTGTCCTGAGTACAGAAAAACAACAACAAACAACAACAAACACAACAACAACAAACACAACTACTCAAAAGCAAAAGCAAAAGCAATCATTAAAAGAATCTTCACAATTTACCTGTTAAGATGGACGAAGAGGGTATCTTAGAAGTGTGAACGTTGTATATAAGTGTGAACGTTGTATGTAAGTGTGAACATTGTGTGTAAGTGTGAACGGTGTATGTAAGGCAGACTCGTGAATGGACGTGGGGGCTTATGTAGCAGTAGAGGTGGAAAGGTTGGGATTAGATGGTAAAGGAAGGCCCTTCGTACCTGAGTAGGTCGCCATGGTTTCATCCTTGAGCCAGAAGGAGAGCTGAAGCCACAGGGCTGGCGTTGGTTGCCAGGACAGTGTACTCACAGTGATGTAGGGACAGTGAGGGTGTGTGGAGCAGAGGGGATGATACTAAGAGGAGTCTGGGGGCACCTGGGTGGCTCAGTCGGTTAACTGTCTGACTCTTGATTTCGGCTCAGGTCGTGGTCTTGGGGTCGTGAGGTCGTGGGATCGAGCCCCATGTGGGACTCTATGCTTGGCGTGTGGAGTCTGCTTGTGATTCTCTCTCTCCGTCTGCTCCTGCCCTCTGCTCATGCTCCCTCTGTCTCTTAAATAAATAAATAAATAAAATTAAAAAACGATTCTGGTGCCTTTCAAATGTAAGAAAGAGATGGATTTGATTCCATCCAGGGGAAAGCCCTCCGGTCACGTCACCATGGACAAGGGTATCAGAAGACAGATTAGGAGATGTATGTAGGCTGTGCAAGAAAAGCCTCAAATCCACAGGAAGAAAGATAACAACTTGTAATGAAATAGGAAAAGACTATGACAGCCAGTTTTCAGAAGCAGAATCCCCTGCATCTCAGGTGAAAAGCACACAAAGAAGCACTTGGTATCGTTAGTATTCCGGTACATGAAAAATCCAACAGCGAGAGGTGTCCCTTTCTATCTCTATTAGGAAGCTGGGGAGGGCTGATGTGGTAGGGATGGGAGGGGTGGGTGCCTCTGGGCACAGTGACAAGGAGGTCAGTCGGGACAGCAAGCAGAGCACTCGCCCGCCCACCCCCGGAGGTCTGAACGGAGATGCTCCCTGCAGTGTCTTTGCGGTGGTCGGGAGGAGCCCCTCAAGCTGGAAGGCCAGGCTGGCCTCGTGCCCTGCACATGAAGGACAGCAGCACACTCAGAGGAAACGGAGCAGACATATCAGCGCCCCACAGCTGGATCTTCAATTCAGCGAGCATCTGGGAAGCAAAACGAGACTTGAAGTGAGACCGCTTTACGAAAATTAAAAATACATACGGGCAAATACATACAGCTTTTAAGGAATACAGACAAAAGGCTCTATATCGGATATAAACAGATTAAAATACTTGCCTGTAAGTGGGGAGAAGGCAAAGGGGAGTGGGGAGTGCCTCCGAAGGGAGATAAATCGTAATAGGACGGACCGTGCGTGGGCCGTGCTGCTCCCATTCCGAGGGCTGAGGAGTGTGGGAATTTCAGCACACCTGAGGTTTGCACGAACCAAACAGACCATGTTTCTGAGGAAAAGGATTACCTTTTGTTCAGTATGTGCCAGCACATGCTTTGATTCATCGTGCCCTGTAATGTCAAAGCTCTCGTGCAGAGACCGGCCCCTTGGGGTGTCAGGACAGCTGTAGAAAACCCTTGGAGGATGGCGCTATTTTTAGAAAATGAGGCACACCAAGGCTCAGATGGGGAAAGGGATTTGCCTAGAGTCACACCTCTGGAAAGTGGCCCAATCTGTGAGTCAGACCTGTGTGCGTGGTCTCGGGTCCCCGGGGAGCAACATGGCCCCGAATGGGAGATCTTGGTTTCTTTGAGGAAGGAAGAATGTTAAATGTCCCTTGGCTGGGATATCTATCTTTTTTTCATGTGTACTTTTCTGTTTCCACTGATTTCTTTTTATTTAGATTTTGTTTCTGTTGTTGAGGAAGAATTTTCTTATTCCCTAGACATTTCTAAATCAATAGTCCTTAGCTCACCAACATGGTGTCGGGAGTTTAATAGAACCAGTGGAGATATTTTAAATTTAGACATATTTTTACTATTTTTTTTCTTATTTCAAAATGATTTCTGCTCCAGTGAAAACCTCCTTTATCTTACCATCCAGGGATTATCACAGTTAAGAGACTTAAATTGTCTTAAAACTGCCCTTCCTCCCACGACCCCTGCTCCCCCCAAAATTGCAAGTTGAATTTCCTCCTTCAGGGAGGAAAAGAAGTAAAATCTGTAACTGGGTTAGAGTCTTGGGGGTGGTAATTCTGAGAAGATGGGTCTGGTTCAGCCAAGTGGGAGGGTCTCCCTCCTGAGGGTGGAGATTCGGAAATTGTGGACTTTGTCTTCACAAAGCGACTCTACATTTTTAGACGCAGCTGGGCTCGAGGACCGGAAGTTCGATTCCCTGGAGAGCAGGCCTCTCGATAGCTTCGACATATGGGAAGCCAGAACAGTTGGGGAGGCTGCAGAGTTTGCCTGAAGAGAATTGCAGTCTTCAGACTTGTTACAAATTTAGCTCAGCTTCTAAGAAGCATTCCCATCAAAGAAAGAGGTTTCCTGGCTGCCGTGGGATTGGGTTCACTGTGGGATTTCTTGTGTGCAGTTAAGTAGGTATCGTCATTCCTAGGCAGCGGGACCACAGATCTGCTGATGATCTCTGTTTTGATGATTTGAGAACCAGTGTCTTATGTGGTATTAGGGACATCTGTTGATTTTAGGTTTTGCCTGTCGAGCATCCATACCCTATCTTTTCTGGTATTCATACTCAGTGTTTCTACCGGTTTACCACCTGTAGTGGGTTGATTAGTGTACCCCTTCCCCCACCCTCCCACGTCCCCCATCATGTCTACTTGGAAACTCAGAATGTGACTTTATATGGGAATAGGGCCTTTGCAGATATGATCAGTTAGGGTGAGGTCATCCTGGGTTAGGGTGGGCTCTCCATCCAATGACCGATGTTACTACGAGGTGGCCATGTGAAGACACAGAGAAACAAATAGGATAAAATGGAGGCAGAGACTGGAGTGATGCAGGGAAGGAACACCATGGATGGCTGGAAACAGAATTGAGGAGAAAGGCATGGAGCTTCCAGAAGGAATCAACCCTGCTGACACCTTGGCTTTGGACTTCTGGCCTCCAGAAGTGGGAAAGAATACATTTCTGTTGTCTGAGCCATCCAGTGTGTGATCCTTTGCTCTGAAAGTCCTGGGAAGTGAACATACCATGCTTCACTGAGTCAGAGTGATTGGGTGGCCAGAGCTCCATCCCTATCTCCAGGATGGCATGTCACACGGGACTTGAGCAGGTCATAGTGCTGGACTCAGGCAAAGGCACATCACTGGATCTGGGTCAATAAAAATCAGCTCTGGGACTTTTTCTAGGTTGTTTGGGGTAAAGGACCTCTTTTTCTGCCAGGTCTGTCAACCCAGTGCTGCTGGAGGTCTACCCCAAAATGAAGCCAGTACTGAGGAAAGCAGAATAGAGACAAATTCCAGACAATACACTTGAGCACCTGGATCCAGCTGTGCCTGATTCCCATTAGATTGTTCAGTTGAGGCTGTTTTAATATCTTCTAAGGCCAGTTTGAGTTGGGGTTCTTGTCACTTATAACCAAAGGATCCAGACTAATAAGTGTGATTTAGAGATAAGCATTCATGGTCACGATCTTTAAGTGACTTTCTAGAGAAGCCCCTTTTGGACCTGTTGTTTTGTTGTCACAGTTTCTTTGGGAAGATAGGAAAAAGGACAGTAACACAGGAAAAAGAAACACTGAATGCCTCCTATCTGCTAAGCCCTGTGCAAAGAACTTTAAAGATTTTTTTTTTTAATGCCCAAACAACAAAACCTACTTACGGCTTATTTCTTATAAGTTACAGGGGCTTTTAAGTCTGTTTGATTTAGAAACCCATGCCACACATGGCTTCTTGGAAATAATGATATCACAAAGCATCTTTGAACATCCTTGTGGGGTCTTTATTGGGCTTTAGAGAAGGAACACACAGCATGGGGTGAGCCCTGGCTCCTCCCCTCACTCACTGGGAAGCTCAGGGTGTTCCCCACTCTCCGAAGTAGCAGCAGAATTTCACCCCACCTTGCAGATGAAGGAAAAGAGTCTCAGAATGGAATACTGGTCTCTGTGCCACCCAGTCAGGAATGATCAAGGCAAGTATTTAAAATTAAGGGTGCTATGTCCTCACTATTCAAAGACCCGCAGTCTAAGTGATGACTGGGAAGCTTGTCATGCAGAATCTTGTCTCTCCCTCCTCCCTGGTAGCCATCCTAATTCAGAGCGCCAAAGCCAAGGGTTCCAGGGGACCCCCGCAGGCAGGGTGAACACTCATGACCTTTGTGCCCAGAGGGACCAGGCTCCCGCATGCCAGCTGGGCTGTATAATGGAAGAGAAAAGAGACTCATCGTAGTGCCTGAGGTTAGCCCACTGACGGGCCAGTGCAGCCCGGGGCAGAGAAGTGGTGGGCCACCAGCCCCTGTCCAGGTGGCTGGAAGAGTGGAGACTTCTGCTGCCAAGGGCCAACGCAGCACCCTTTTTGCTGCTGCGGGTTCATCTCAGCCCACCTTGGCCTGTGTACTCACCACCTGGGCCCAGCTGGAGGGCCAGCTGCTTTTTTCACCAGGGATTATGCCCAGATAGCTTCCCACAGCAGCCCAGAGGATTCCTTGCTAAGCTGCTCTGGGAACAAAGGGCCTGCAGAAGATCCCCAGGATGGAGGGAGGGGTGAAAGTGAGAGCCACATCTGTTGCAAGGAACGTGGGAATAGCTCTTTGCCAGGAGAGATGGGGGAGTGTTCTGTCTGCACTGGCTTTGGTACACCATGGCTGAGATGCTTTTCTTGACCACCGAGCCAGTAGCTGCTATTTGCTGAAGTCTGCTGTGCAGGGGGCTCAGCCCTCCAGGTGTGCACGTGGACAGCACGGTTCCCCGAAGAGGCACAGGTGCTGTTATTCGTCTACCCTGGAACGGGTGGAGAACTCCAGGTTAGAGCACTGCAGTGATGATCACACAGGCTGGGGTTCACACCCGGGACATCTGGCCCCAGGCTCCCCCTGCTTCTGTCCAGGGACAGTCTCTGATGTCACGGAACAGCTGGGCAGCTGAGCACAAAGGGTAGCTCCCTGGAGACTGACATTTTTTGTGCATGATGGGGGGAGGGTCCAATAGTTTTATTTAAGAGATCTGTGACCTATTTCTAACAAGTTTCCAGGGAATGCTGCTGCTGGCCAGGGGACCGTGCTTTGGGAAGTGAGAGGCCAGGTCAGAGGATGTGTTTGACTCTGTGGCCCTGGGAAAGTCACTTGTCTTTCTGGGCCTTTGTTTCCTTGCTTGTCAGGTGGGTTGGCAATAATGTCACTGGGAGGGATCATGTCACAGACATTGTAAATTACCAGTGGCACTCTTGCCCTAAAGCTTTGGTTCTCCACCCTGAATGCACACTGGGCTCACTGCGAGACTCCAGAAACGATGGAGGCTGGATCCCTCCTCCCAAAGATGTTCTGACAGAACTGTTCCAAGTGGCCCAAGCACGGAGAGGGCTGAAGATTCGCAGGGATGTCCATGCACAGCTGAGAATCACCGTCTTGAAGGCAGCCTGGAGGGAAGACATGGCAAAGATCCCCATCATCTTAGAAGGTCCATTCTTCTCTCACCGTGGTCTATGGACCTGTGCTGCTGGAGAGCTCCTTGTAATTGGTTGGCGAGGGACGCGCGGACACTAAGTGTTCGGAGCCCCTGTGCCATCTCCTTGCTGCCACGCTGTAAATTCTTAGGGCTTAGCACCAGACTTTTGGAACCAGAAAAATTTGTGGTGGCTCATATGCACATCAGTGTTTGAAATGTGCTGTTCTAAGTCATCTTCCTGACAAATTAATTTAAATGGAGCCACCAGACAAATATTTATGTATGTATGTATGCATTTATTTATTTTTAAAGATTTATTTATTTATTTGAGAGAGAGAGATCAAATGTGGTGAGGGACAGAGGGAGAGGGAGAGAAAGAATCTCAAGCAGGCTCCATGCTGAGCTCAGAGCCCGATGTGGGGCTCCATCCCAGGACCCTGAGATCATGACCGGAGCCGAAATCAATAGTCAGATGCTTAACCGAATGTACCACCCAGGTGCCCCGGACAAACTTGTATTTAAAGACTTCTGGTGACAAAGGATTCTACAGGTGTCCTACTTCAGGATAAGCCTGGCAAACTCCTACATATCCTTCAAAACCTTGCCCAGTGTCTCCCTCTTGGTTACACCTCCCCGATCCTCCAAGATAAGCACTCTCTCCTCTTTACAACTTCACCACATACAAACTTCTAATACTTACCACATTTATTATAAGCATCTGCTTATGGGCTAGTCTTCTTGACGGCAGAGTTGTGTTGTTTTCATCTTAGTTCTCTGCCTGGCCCAGTTAGGTCCCCAGAATAGTTTGTTGAGGTGAATTGATAGGTGGGAAAAACCAAGCTTCATTTTTGCTTCTCACATGGCCACGTGGGAGAAGCATAGAGAATGTGTTGGCATGCTTCATTCGTTTCAGAAGCTCATAATCTTGGTCCCAAGCTTAGCTGAATATCCGTTCGTTTGCTGAGAGGGACATTCCTTTTCACCACTGTTGGCTTCTAAGTATTTCCCAGGAACGGCAGTCAGTTCTCCCCACCTGCTTCCAGGGAATGGGGACTTGCTCCCAGTTACCTCATGCAATGTGTGTGCCTGTTCTCCCTACTTCTCCCTGCAAAGAACCAGTGGGGACTCTGGGATGCTCACTCCAGTGTGAAAGCCATCTCGGGGTGTACCCAGTTCTAATGCAGGTGCAAAACAGCTTCAAATTTTCCATGAAATGTTAGGCGTTTCTTTTAACGCTCAGAAATATGTTTTCTTCTTTTTTCTCTCTTGCTGTTCTTTTCTTTCCTCTGTGGGAGCGGTGCTAAATAGCATCTCCAGCCTGAACTATAATCCCTGCCACATCTGTAGGGTTTAGAGGCCGCATCTTCCTCTCGGGCTTTTGGACCAAAGAAGATCTGCTAAGGGTCAAGTCTGAGGAGGAGACAGCGCCCTGGAGTAGAGAATATTGTTGTGTTTACGGAAGCAACTCATTTTTCTTTCTTTCTTTAAAAAAAAAAAAAAGCAACTCATTTTTCTTTCTTTCTTTTATTTATTTATTTGACAGACAGAGATCACAAGTAGGCAGAGAGGCAGGCAGGGGTGGGGGGTGGGGGTGGGTAGAAGCAGGCTCCCTGCTGAGCAGAGATCCCGATGCGATGCGGGGCTCGACTCCAAGACCCGGAGATCATGACCTGAACGGAAGGCAGAGGCTTAACCCACTGAGCCACGCAGACGCCCCACTCATTTTTCGTTCTTTCTCAGATGTTTTCATTCATCAACTATTATGGACTTCTGTGACTATTTATTAGACAAGTATTATATATCTGCTTGAGGGGTCAGTTAGAAGGGGAGGGAGACACAGGGAGGGAGACCTCAGTGGAGGCTGCAGACTTGACTACAAGTTTAGCAGGTAGAGGACTGGCAGGAAAGAGTTCCCAGTAGGGAGAACAGCTATGCAAAGGCTCGGAGGCATGAAATCGTACGGCTGTTGAATCAGATTTAAGTGTAGCTGTCTAAAAGAGAAAACCAAGTAAGTGGCTTCAATTAAATGAAGGCTTACTTCTCTCTCATTTAAAAAAAAAAAAAAGTCCCAAAGCAGACAATTGAAGGGTGCTATGGAGGCAAGTTCTCAATCTCTGCTTTGGCCATCCTTGGTATGTGATTTCTATCCTCAAAGTCACAAGACGGCTGCTGGAGAGCCACCCAGGATGTCTGTGTTCTAAGTGGAGAGGAAGAAGGGGGAAGAGGGACACAAGGTGGTTCCTTCCATGTGAATCATCCCCTTAGAGAGAGACTTCTCAGGCTCTGCCTAGAATCCAAGGACGCAGTAAAATAGAGTCCTTTTGCTGAGCATCGGCAGACTTGAATAAATCCCAAGGTCTGTTATTAAGGAAGAAGACAGGAAAGGATACTGGGTAGGTTGCCATGGTGTGCTTGGAGGAACGTCAAGTTCTTGGTTCCTGGTATTGCCAGAGCCTAAGGTGCAGAGGGCATGTGGTGGGAAGAACATGGTGCTAGCTTGTTGGGCAGCAGGAGTTCAGGGCAAGGGAAGGCACAGGGAAGTCCTTGTGCCTGAAACAGGAAGAGAACGTTTAGGAAAGTGACAGCTCTTGGACTGAGCCTTAAATGTGAACTTGTCTGGCAAAGTCCATGGTCCTGGAGTGCCCCAGTGTTCTCCATCCCGCCTTTCCCTTCCCTGGCTGCTTCCTCCGCTCCTTCTTTCTGTCTCTTCTGTCTGCCATCCCCCACTTTGTGCTCCCTTCTTTTTTATCCTTTCCTCTCTCTCCTGGCAGGGTCTGCAGGACGCTTGGTAGGTCAGAAGAATCAGTGAAAACTTTGTAGCGAGCAATGGGGAGAAGCCTGAGGGCATGCCAGGAGGGCTAGAGAGGGAGTTTCCGTGGATCCAGAAAGCCTGGGAACCAGGCTAGAGATACTCACATAGAAGTGGTGGGGAACAGAGAGACATCACTGGTTCTGGGCATTGGAGTAACGTGATACACGCAGATTTAAGAAAAGTAAGCCTGTTGGGAATGGTGCCTTTTCTAAATGGCAGTTTAATTTTATACTCTTGGCTCAGAAGGAAGGAACCATCGTATAAAGGCTCCTAGTGCATCTTAGGGAGTGAGGACTGCTGAGGACTTTATGCCTAGCATCACTCGTTATCCCTGCATGAAGTCCCAGAGGGTCACTTCTTGAGGTAGAACTGGGCAAGAACAGCTTTCCTACAGAAGTGCGTGGCTTTCTTTCCCAGTAATGACATTTACTTAACAATTTGGACTTCCATTAAACCACGGCTTCCAGGGAATGTCGAGGCAAATGGCTGGATTGCTCGTGTTTCTTTTTGCTTCAGTTTGCATATTCTATCTCCGCTAGTATTTCCAATGCATCGTTGAATGTGTCCCTATATGGGAAGCATGGCAGGAAAGCATGGGAAGACTGTGTCCCTATATGGGAAGCATGGCAGTTACACAGAACAGGCAAGAAAAGGTGCAGTTTAGCTGAGCAGGTGGGTGCCGAAGAGTTTCAGTGGGATAGGAACCCAGCAGTAGTCATGGTCCAGGTGGGAAAGTTTGGGTGAATCCCGGAGAAGTGCAGAGAGCCTATCATGTGCCACCTGGCCATGTCAGTTTCATAAGGCAGCTGGAGGCTGGTGGCTAGGCATGTCCCGGGCTGTGTGTAGATCCACTGGCATAGCTGTTGATTTCGGACCAGGGCGGAGGCTGTAGGCACCCAAGCTAGGCTATTTTCTTTTTTAAGATTTTATTTATTTGACAGAGAGAGAGAAATCACAAGTAGGCAGAGAGAGAGAGCCTGAAGCGGGGCTCGATCCCAGGACCCTAGGATCATGACCTAAGCCGAAGGCAGAGGCTTTAACCCACTGAGCCACCCAGGCGCTCCAAGCTAGGCTATTTTTTGAAGTCTTTTGATTTTTACCACTGGTCTTCTCTAGCTACAGCTACACTCTTTGAGAAGAGACTTACTTAACGTTTATTCTAAACTAAGCCAAAAACTGCTTTGCTGGACGGTTATTGGTCACTCTGTCACCTTTCAGGGAACATATTAACTAAAGAGTGCTTGATGGGGCAATGCTTTGACCTAAAAGAATGACAGAAATAATGGGAATTTTGGTACTAGTGAAGTGGATCTTTCATGGTAATGAATACATGGAAAAAGAGCATTTTGGGGGCATCTGGGTGGCTCAGTGGTTAAAGCCTCTGCTCAGGTCATGATCCCAGGGTCCTGGGATCGAACCCTGCATCGGGCTTTCTGCTCAGTGAGGAGCCTTCCTCTCTCTCTGCCTACCTCTCTGCGTACTTGTGATCTCTGTCAAATAAATACATAAAATCTTAAAAAAAAAATAGAGAGAATTTTGTTTGAATGTAAACTTTGTGACCCCTGGACTGAACGGCCCCACGCCCACTCACAGTGTGCCTGATTGACTTCCCACTGCAAACCCTGGTCCCCCTCTCCTGCTTGACTCCATCTCCCATGGACCCCCCAATCAGACAACTGGTTGCTTCAAGGTACCTCCATTTCAGGTCTAGTGTCCAATGCTAAGAAACACAGAAAAATAGAGTTTCATGTACTCCAGGGGGCAGGTATTTATTTTTTTTCTGGTTCTGAGCCAGGTTTCCGTTCTTATCCTGGCCACTCATCCATTGTTTCACCCCTTCGTGCAATCATTCATGTTTTATACATTTATTCAACATAGCAAAACATTCCCGAGCACGTCTTTTATGTTGGAGAGACGAAAAGAGACACCACTTCTGTCTTCATGAAGCTCACGTTCTGATCTAACATGTTTCTATTATCGTTTCTGAGTACAAAGTATTAACTGGAATGGAGCATGCATCACGGGACTTTTAGCATCGCTGCTCTCACCATCTAAATGCCAGCAGCGTACCCCCTCCCCATTTTGACAACAAAAAAAATGCACCCACACATTTCTGATCTTTGTTGAGAGCCTGTTGCTTAGATCCAGTGTGGTGGATTCTGTGATTGGCTCCTTGAATCTTCCTCCCTCTATAATCGCAGTTGGAAAGCTGCCAAGCGTGTTTCCCAGATTCCCTTGCGTGGAGGGAGTAGTAGTCGGTAAGGACTGTCATAAGAAAATGCCACAAACTGGGTGATTTAAGCAATAGGAGTTTGTTTTCTTCCAGTTCTGGAGGCTGGAAAAACAAAGTCTAGGAGTTGGCAGGTTTGCCTTCTCTTGTGGCCTCCCTCCTTGGTCTGTAGATGGCCGTCTTCTTGCCGTGTCCCCACATGGTATTCCTGGTGTCTTTTCTTCTTCTTATAAGGACACTGATCATATTGCATTAGGGTCTTATTCTTGTGGCCTCATTGAATCTTCTTTCTTCTTCTTTTTTTTAGAAAGAAAGATCAATCGATAGGGAGTCAAGCAGACTCTGCATTGAACAGAGAGCCCAATTCAGGGCTTGATCTCATGACCCTGAGGTCATGACTTGAGCTGAAATCAAGAATCAGACACTTAACCGACTTGGCCACCCAGGTGCCCTGTGACCTCATGAATCTTAATTACTACCTTAAAGGCTCTGTCTTCAAATGCGGTCATGTTGGGCATGACTATGAATTTTGGGGAAATGCAGTTTAGGCGGAACATTGACAGAAGCATGTGGCCTCACTTTGCCTGGCAGATGCATCTGCTTGAGGCCCAGACAGTGAGTCAGGTGTGGGGTGAGCTTCTGCAGGTGTTCTGATAAGTATGGTGGTCAAGGTATTTGTTCGAGGGCCACTGTGAGATTTTAGGTTCCAGCTAGTCTTTGTAGGCGTTGAGTGGGAGATGGTAGTGGCAGTGAGTTTTCTCTAGGAAAAACCCAGGGTGTGGCTGGGTGTTCCTCCTGCCTCTGTTAGCCCTGCTGTGCTGCATTCAGTCACCTCAGTTGTCCTTTTTTCCTCTGAAATTTCCATGCACTATTATATAAATCATTTTTGCTCAAACTAGCTAGTGTGGATTCTGGTATCTGCAACCAAGAAACTCTAACACAAGGAGAAGATCCCTGCAGAGACCAAATGATAGTATAGCATTCTGTCCAGGATTTTATGGGAACCTGGAAAAAAAAATGACTGTTACTCCTGCGTTCATCTCTAGTTAGCCCTACCTCCTACCCCTTGGAGGTTGATACCTCTTCCATTGAGAAGTTTCTTGCTAGGGGAAAGGAGGGAAAACTGAATGGGAAGAGATCAGAGAGAGACAAACCATGAGAGAGTCTGGACTCCAGGAGACAAAGTGAGGGTCACAGAAGGGAGGGGGTGGAGGGATGGAGTAACAGAGTGATGGGCATTAAGGAGGGCACATGGGATGATGAGCACTGGGTCTTATATGCAAGTAATGAATTGTTGAACACTACATCAAAAACTAATGATGTACTCAATGTTGGCTAACTGAACATAGTAATAATAATAATAATAAAAGAAGTTTCTTGCTAGATCTGTCTAGTGATCCACAGATCTAAGAATGATTCTCCAGTTTAGTAACCAGTAACCAGTGACCTTAGCAACTCATTAGCTAATCAACTAGTAAGTCCATTTATTTATACATGAGAAGCTGTTCCCATAACTGTGGACTGAGATCTAGAACAACAGACGTCCAGCCTGAGCTGTACATCTTTCTAGGTGCCTTGCCTTCAGCTGGTCTGATTTGCTCCACGGGTCGTGCTTTCCTCGGTGGTAACACAAGAATTGAGCTGTCCCAGAGGTCCTTCTTGGCACCGCCAGTCTACATGACATAGCATTTCTCTGGTGGAGGCCAAAATGTTTATCGCATGTAGGCATAAGGGACAAAATGCTGAGAACGTTTGGGCACCTGGGTGGCTCAGTGGGTTAAGCCGCTGCCTTCAGCTCGGGTCATGATCCCAGGGTCCTGGGATCGAGTCCCACATCGGGCTCTCTGCTCAGCGGGGAGCCTGCTTCCTCCTCTCTCTCTGCCTGCTTCTCTGCCTACTTGTGATCTCTGTCTGTCAAATAAATAAGTAAATAAATAAAAAAAAAATGCTGAGAACGTGCCCTGTGGTAGGGATGGACATCAGTTCACTGCCTTAGAAACACAAGTGTCTAGAAGCTGCTCTGCCTTCTTGGAGAGGGAGAGTGGCAAACAGAGAAGCCACAACTAAAAAGACTTTCTTAGAGTGTTCTTCATTACAGTCACCCCATGGGGTCCACAGTGAACCAACTTTGGGTGCCATCCTGGATATTCAGAGTGAGTGCAGCGCGGGTAGGTGTAGGCCTGAAGGCAGAGTGCAGTGAGGAAACCCACTTATCAATCCTTTTGCAAATTTATTTGACCACAGAACCCTTTGTTTTTCTTGCGGTATCAACTAGCATCCCAGGCAACCCCACTTTTGGGGTAAGAGTGACCTGAGGTGATCTTGAAGTCTTCCAGAATCAGCATAGACCTTGAGAGGCCCTGTTTGGGATGGGGCGTCCTGTCTGTGGCTTCCCTTTCTTCTGACTAAACCAAGGTCGCCTGGGTGTTCTCAGCAGCAGGAGGCAATGTTATACTCCCACATGCGTGGGGACCACGTGCAAGTGGAGTTGATATCGGTGGTGAGTCACAAGGGCCCACATCTGGGGCATGACTGTTAGACGTGAGTCATGGCCATATGGAAACCTTATTCACATCTACCTTCCTTTGGTCCCTAATCCTTTGTAATGCCCTGGTTTCATGATGTAACTTCAGGGGAATTAAGCCTGAATAGCGAAATGATGTAATTAATTTAACTCAGCTTCAATTAAAGTCTTCCGCTAGCATGACATCTGACCGTGTCAGTTTCACAGGCCATGGCGGCAGGTGGCTGGGCATGTCCAGACATGTGTGGACGCCAGCTGGGGAGGAAGTTCGCTGCATGGGCTTTATTCTGGGTTTTATTCCAGTCCCTGGTGTTGTACATGTAGGGCTTCCCTTAAGATATACTTTTCCAACAATTCTTGGAACTGTTAGTGGCCCAGTTACAAGCAGTAGTAATTGCCTAGTTACTAACAGTAATGAACAGTTAGTAGCCCAACTACTAACTTAGGTCTGGTTTGGATATTTTAGGCACTGGGGCTGGGCTGTTTTCTGCAGTCTTTCGAATCCCACAACTGGTCCTTCCTAACTACTGTGTTCAGAAAGAAATCGCTTTTATTAATTTAAAAGTAATAAAAGAAAAACAATATCCTGTTTCTATGGGCAGTTCTTGGTCTCCGGGAACATGCTAACCTATTAAGAGGGTTTAGTGGGTGCAATGCTTTGACCCAAAGGAGGGGTATAACCAGCGGAACTCTAGCCTCCATCATGGGGAGAATGACAACACAGTATCCTCAAACTTGTTGAAAAAAAAAAAATAAGCTATTTCTGTAGCTTTGAGGGCCTCCAGGTCCAGACATTTTCTTGTCTGTTTTCTCCTCAAATTTACAATGAAAGAAGCTTCTGGAATAGGTGAATATCTCTGCAGCTTGGGACAGACCTTAGCCAGCCATCCTTGCTCTCTGTCCAGGTGGTTCCCTTTTGTCAGCCTGACCACCTCCTTCCAAGCCTCCATCCGGCCTCCGGTGGCTGCTGGGCCTGTGTCGAGCTGGGGAGCGTCACAGCTCTGGTCTGGCTGGTGCCACGCAGGGCTGGAGCCCACCCTGCCGAGGTTTGAGCTGGGGGAGGGTGCTGCATACCCTGCTTGTCCCGCTGTCCTTGCCGGGTCAAAATGTCTAAAAAAGGCAGCATGAACTTGTAACCATGAGTTAAAGTGAAGGGCCCTGGGAACAGCATCACCTCCTCTCCTGGCTGGCCGGGGACACTTTCTCTGTTGAACTGGGGGGTCAGCAGGGCATTCTGACCCATCCTTCCCTAGACAGTGCAGCTTCACATCGCCACCCCTCAGCATTACTGACCCCTCAGCATTACTCATGGGAGCCCGCTTATTCCTTCTTTCAATACCATCTATTTCCGAGCCCTCTAGCAAGCTAGGAGAACAGTTACTGAGTGGTACTGGGCAGGTGGGACCAGGCCCCATATGATCTGATGTTGACCTTCTCCTTATCTCAACAATTTGAAGAGGAGGAGTCATCTCCAGCATTATCATGGGGCAGTTGAGGCTTCAGGAGCAAGCACACCTTAACCACAGTCTCCCTGCTGCTAAGCCATGGTGGGGAGCCTTGCTCACCTACCCAGCCGAGGGATGCAATGAGGTTCAGGGACAGAGACTGAGTACTGCCAGACAGGGGACTTCAGTGGGAGAACCAGACAAAAGGAGGATGAAAGAAAGCAAGATGAGCCCAGGGTTGGAGAGCTCACAGGTACAGCTCAGGGTCACAGGGGTGGGTGTGGACAGGTGGGGGGGTCTTAGCCAGACTCCAGTTTAAGGATGACTCCTAGGGAAGGGACATGCAGCATCTGCCTGTAGGATGAGCAGGAGCGAGGAAGGCTAAGGAGGGCAGAGGGAATCACGTGTGCAAAGAAACAAAGGCGGAGAGCAAGATAGAAGAACATTCAGGAAAGCACTGTGCCTCGTGCAGAGTAAATACTGGCAAATCTTCGTGCGGCCGATGAGCAGAGGCTGGGCCAGGGCTCCAGCTCCAGTAGGGCAGGATCCTTGAAGGGCATCAAGCAGGGGAAGGCACACTCAGATTTGGAATTCGGGAAGGTCAGTCTGGTAGGATGGCGGAGAATGTGTGCGAGTGGACAAGAATGTAGCACAACCCAGCAGAGTCCCTCTTCCCTTGCTGGCCAAAAAGACTGTGCTTTTTAAGAGTCCTCTTCTTTAGAGTTCTAAGGTTGGAAGGAATTCAGGGATCTGTTGTGAAAAAGCTAGAGAGAAAGTTCTAGGACACCAAAGGTGATTTTCCGATTTGGGAATGGAAATGTCAACAGTGAAGATGGAGAGAAAGGGGAACCCTTGTACACTGTTGGCGAGAATGTAGATTGTTGCAGCCACTACGGAAAAACGGTAAGGAGGCTCCTTCAAAAATTGAAATTAGAAGTATCATAATGATCCAGCAATCTACTTCTGGGTGTCTATCTGAAGACTGTGAAAACACTAGCTCCAAAAAGATATACGTACCCCAGTGTTCATGGCAGCATTATTTACAATAGCCAAGACATGGAAACAATCTAAGTGTCCACCAACAGGGGAATGGATAAAGAAAATGTGAGATATATACATATCTATTCATAATGGAATATTATTGAGCCATGAAAAGAAGGAAATCTTGCCTTTAGTGACGGTAAGGATGGACTTTGAGGTATCATGCTAAGTGAAGTAATTCAGACAGAGAAAGACAAATACCGTATGATTTTACCTATAATATATAGAATCTAAAACCAAACCAAACAAACTGAGCCCATATGTACAGAAAACAGATTGGCCATTGCCAGAGTTGGGGTGGGGGTCCATGAAATGGGTGACGGGGGTGAAAAGGTACAACCTTCTAGTTATAAAATAAGTCACAGGATATAAAGCAGAGTATGTCAACTATAATTAATAATACTATATTGTATATTTGAAAATTATTAAGAGAGTAGATCTTAAAAGTTCTCATCACAAGAAAAAAATGTTAGGACTATGTGTGGTGAGGGATGTTAACTAGACTTACTGTGATGATCATTTCCTAATATATACAAATACTGAATTATGTTGTACTTCTGAAGCTAATTAATGTTATATGTCACTTATATATCCGAAAGTTTCAATAGGCAGAAGCAACAGAAATGCTCTCTATATCTCATCCTTCAGTAAAGCGGAGTAGTTAGTTTCAGGGAGTCCATTGGGCTGATTAAGAAAAAAAAAAAAAATCCTAAGAATCAATATCTCATGATTGGAGCTTTCCAAACAGCAGGTTTCTGACATCTCATCATGTCAAGTGGGTTTGGATTCAAGAGTTTACCAAACTGGAAAATGTTGCAGATGGTGGACAAAGTGGTTGGTTGGGAGGAATAGAGCCGCTGAGAGTCTCCAGGTGACAGGCAGTGACCCTTATACAGCACATCACATTAAGTCCTTGCTCTAGCGATGCGAACCTGGATGGGAATTAAGCACAGGCTTTGGAGTCAGACTTCTCAGAGTCTCCACACTCTTATTGCTAATCACTTGGTGTGGGCAAGACCCTCAGCTCTGAGTTCGTTTCTCATCTATGGAACGGAGATAAAATGAATATGTACTTCATAGAGGTAGTCATATGAGAAAGATATTAAATAGTGCTCATAGAACTATGGTCCATTGTATTAGGATTCTCCAAAGAAGCAGAACCAATAGGAGATAGGTAGGTAGGTAGGTAGGTAGATAGTTGGAGAGATTATTATGGTGGGGATTGGCTTATTCAGTTACGGAGACTGAGCTGTGCCACCATCAGTTGTCTGGAAGCTGCAGAATGAACACAGCTAGTAGTGTCATTCTCTGAAGGCCCGAGAACCAGGGGCCCACTGGTGAAAGCTCTGGTGTAGGAAGGCCCTGAATGCTGATGACCCGGAGGAGGAGAAAATGGATAACAGAACTCCCCCTTTCTCTTATTCCTGTGTTATTTGCCCCCAGGATTGGATGAGTGAGGGTGCATCTTTTTCTCCCAGAGTACTAATTTAAATGCTAATCCCTTTGGGAAACACCCTCATGGACAGACACATCCAGAAATAATGTTTTACAAGCTCTCAGGGCATCCCATAGCCCAGTCAAGTTGACCCCTAAAATAAATCATCACCAGTCCACCCGTTGTCAACTTGACGGCTCTACACAGCTCCTTAAACCCATACTTAGTTCTTCAAATAAAGACAATAAAAAGATCATAATTCCACTGAACATGATACAACTGTCCTGTGTATAACTATAAGCCAGCTAATCTCTTGCTGGGAAGAGGAGATAAAGTCCTCAAGTAATATTTACTCTTCTGATAACCAGTAACCTGAGTAGGATGATGGGAAATTAGGGATACTTAAATACTGATTTGAAATCAATATGTCTTATGTTACGTAATAGGGGAGTAAGAGAGGAAAGAAAACAAAGATATTTGCTTAATATATGTGTATCCACCCACAAATACATTCATGACAAAATAATATCCATATAAATATCCAAAAAATATCCGTAACAATTACAGTCCTGCTCGTAGTAGCTGGCCACGTGGTCACAGCTGGTGTTTGTAACTACCTTATTCTCCTCCTCATTCTGGATTTCCTTTGTCCTCAGGAAGCACCCCAGCTGGTGATGGTTCTTTACCTAATGGGTGACCCCAACCTTCATTCCTGAGCATCTGGGCCTGGATTGGGTTGTGTGGGTTTTCAGCAACCTTGATCACAGGACATGATAACACCAAGACCCCCTGAGGGCTCTCCTGTTTTCCATATTCTTCCTTACTCCATATGGAATAGCAATCCTGTTTCCCCTTGCTGGTCAGCATCAATGACACTAGCCAACATGGAAGTCCCTGCTCGGCCTGTGAGTTCAGAGGTGTGATGGGCCCGAAGTGGCTCCATGATAGTCTTAACTTCCAGTTCAATAGGATCAGTGTTGTTTCTCGTGGTGGAAGCATTCCTCCCTCTGGAACCAAGGCATCTATGCCTGCACAGCCTCAAGTTGTGGGAACAAGAAGCAAAAACTTTGTAGTGAGTCACTAGGGGTAATATTGATTGGTACCCCTCTTGCTTTCATTCCAGGTTCTCTGATCTTGTTTCTTGTCTGTAAAATGGAGATGAAATCAGAACCCACTTCAGAGAGGTGGTATGAGGAGAAAATTGAATGAAGCTCATAGAGCCTCTGGCCCATAGAAAGCGCCAAATGGGTGTAAACTCTGAATATAGTCATGGTAGTGGATAGTGGGGCTCAAGGCAGTTGAGGGCTTGGCCTCAGTTTTGGGTTAAGTGGTGGTAGAGACTGGACATGTCAAGAATAAGAGGAAGGTGCTTCGGGCTGTGTGTCCTGAACAGCGTTTGATGGCTGTGGTGGACAGCCAGTCTCAGTGGCCCAGCTTCTTCCCACCATTCTTGTCTGTCTCTTGTTAATTTGATTATTCCCTTATCAGTGATAACTAACCTATTTATAAAAAAATTAGGAATTGGAAGTGGCTAATAGTTACAGGGAGAAAGACAATAAAAGATATAGAAATGAAGAGATGAGAACAAGAACCAAATGGTAGTAAGAGCAGCTATCAAAATTCTTACAAAAAAAATTTGATTTATTTGAGAGAGCATGAACTGGGGAGGATGAGCAGAGGGAGAAGGAGAAGCAGGCTCCGCGTTGAACAGGAAGCCCAGTGTGGGGCTCGATCCTAGGATGCTGAGATCATGACCTGAGCTGAAGGCAGACAACGCTTAACTGACTGAGCCACCCAGACGTCCCTCAAAATTCTCGACTAAGCAATTAGCTTTGAGTTCTCAGAAGCTAAGACAAAAGGGGTATACAAAAGTTTATCTCCTCTTGGGGGTAGTTATTGTTTTTTAGGCTACCCATTGTTTGGAGACCTTCTCTACCTCATGGGACCTGGAGGGACCATAGATGCTGGAATGGCTCATACTCTTTTCTTGGTTACCTTTGCATGTAGGGAGTATAACACCATCAGACTCACCTGCCCCAGATCCTGAACTGGGAGTGGGGATGGCCCAGGAACAACGTTGTGACATATGGCTGTGATAAGATCAGGATGTTGCACCTGCAGTCATGGGGGTGCTAGTGGCAGTTCTGGGGAGGTTGGTGGCAGAAGGCAGGCTGCTCTGGCTGACATAGTGTCCTTCTCCAACCCTTGTGCATCAAGATAGAGGGTGTTGATTCATTCACTCAATAGAGCCCTTTTTTTTTTTTAAAGATTTTATTTATTTATTTGGGAGAGACTGTGGGAAGGATCATGCTGAGTGTGGAGTCTGACACAGGTCTTGATCCCATGACCTCAAGATCATGACCTGATTGATACCAAGAATCTGATGCTAAGCCAACTAAGCCACCTAGGAGCCCTTTGATAGAGCTTTTTTTCTCCAACTTTTAATTTTGAAAAATTTCAAATCACAATGAAATTTAAAGACTACAATAGACATCCATATATCTTTATTCAGTTTCCACAGAGCCACGTTTCCACATTTCAGCATTGACGGGCACATACTCTCTCCACATACAAAACACATGTGTTGAACCATTTGAATCTAAGTTGCCCAACTCATGACCCTGCCCCTCTAATTACTTTGGCATGTGTCTCCCAAGCACATTCTCTATGTACATAATTCCATTCCCGCTCTAAGAAAATTAATACTTCCATAATATCATCTATTACCCAGTACTTAATTCAAATTTCTACCATTCTCCCAATGTCTCCTGTCTTCATTTCTTTAGTATTAGAACAGCCACTCCCTCTTCCAACCATTTCGTGTATTGGATGCATTTTTCAAAGACTTTTAATTTTAGATACTATTGATAAGCTGCTTTTCTGCCCAAACCAACCAAAGTCTCTTTCTGTCCTGACTCAAATTGGGTCTTGTTCATGCAACTCTCCTTATTGAAGGGGCACATGGGAAGATGGTCTTCCCTCACACTCCAGAAGGAGTAGCAGCTCAGAGAATAGGCTCCGAAGTCCAACTTGGAATTGAGCCCCACCACTAATTGGCTGAGTTAGGGCAAGCTACTTAACCACCATGAAGATCAGCTTCCCAAACTGTGAAAACATGTAACAATGATAATCATCATCATCATCATCATCATTTTTACTGAGTGGATGGTTGGCAGGATTCATCAAGTTCATGGTTGTCAAGGGCATTGACCCATTGTCTGGATACCCTGTGTGCTGTGTAAGAGCTCTCTTCAACAATGTGACCTCTTCCCAGTAAGTTGTTCTCCCAATTCCTCACTCTCTGGGTCACCAGTTCCCTTGGAAAGTAGTGCCTCATGGATGATATTACTCTAAGACCTTTTCCACTCTAGGGTGATAGCACCAGCTGTCTTCCTCAGGAATGGTGGCTTAGAATTTTGATTAAGAAGGAGAAGCAGGTTCTATAGAATGGTACACTTGGAAAGAACTTCCCCAGCCTTTAAACATACTTTATCATGGACCTTGTGTATACCTTCGCCAGACTTGGCATGCCTATCAATACTCCTTGCTACCACTATAGGAAGTGGCCACGATCCTCAGCATTCCGCACACTCAGAGGCAATTAGTAAGCACCAGGGTTGGCACGACCTTCAGTCTGGCTGCCAAGCGAAGTTCTTTCTAATAAACCATGTGACTCTCTGCCCAAGGATAGGTGGGTTCTACTGCATTTGGCTAATTGCTCCCCAAATCATCTGTTAAAAAGTGTGAATAAGGTGGGGGTTTTACTCTGTAGACAGGAGAACTGAGACCTCATTAGCTTTAACTGGGGCAGCATCACGTCTTTTAGAAAGAGATGAGAGAGGTAAATCTCAGAAAAACACTGAGCTGGCTCTTTGGGCTGCCCTGTCTGAAATCTGGTACTTTGGAAGTTCACAGTGACTGGTAATGGGGAGGGATTACTGTTGCCTGAGGACACTGCGTTTGCATGGAGACTTATGAGTAAGCAGCAGAGGTGGGGTTTTTAGCTGTTGTGTGTGCAGAGTTTGAGGCCCTTCGTGCCGCCCGGCTCTCTGGGAAATGGCATCAAGTGAGCCGAGGGCTTTATAGACAGCTGGCTCTTCACCTGCCTGTTGTTGTGTGTCTGGGACCTCTGGATATCCAGGTTTCCGACCCAAACATCTTCAGGATGTTTCTTCCAGGAAAACCCTAGGAAACACAGAAAAGGCTTCTTACAGAGTATTTTTCTTCCTGCTTTTAAAATGGGATTTGATTGAATAATTTGTTACCTTGTAATAAGGTTGTTAGAAGTTAGGACATCAGAAGTGATAAGGTGTTCCCAGTCAACCGAGGCAAAATGCCTTCTCTTTCAGAGTGTTTCAAGTTTCTTCCTTAAACATAAAATTAGTCCCCCCCTTGTCGACTTTATAAGGATATGCTGTGTGGGATGAGATCAGAGACCGGAGCCCTGCTCACTGCCTTCCTCCCTGGCATCTTTTGACTTTGTGGAACACAGTCTGAGAACCCCTGATATATTCCATTGCCTGTTTCTGAAGAATACAGATGCTACAGTAGTCATCTCTGTCTACATTTAAAAAAAAATCATCTATTCTAAATCTTCCACGCAGAAGAATTTGGAGGAATGCTTATGGATACTGTGTTCTTGAGGAGGGGCACCCTCTCATCCTGTTCTGGAAGTGTAGGTTGTGTGTGGAGATTTCTTTCCAAGGATGAGAGGAAGAAAGAGGAACTTCCCAGTAGAGGAACCTGACCAACCCAACATCTGCCAGGTGATCAAGGTCAAGATCAATGGTGATAAGTCACGCTGGTAGGATATATTCTTTGTATGATGTGTTGAGAAAAGCTCTTTACTTCTGGGATTCTCCCCGCAAAAACACAGAGTCCTAATCAAATCATGGAAACAAAAGAAGCAAGACGAACCTCAGCTGCGGAGCATTCCATGAAATACCTATCAGTAACTCAAATCCATCAAGGTCATCAAAAAGAAGGAAAATCTGGGAAACTGTCAGAGCCAGGAGGAGCCTTAAAAGATGTGAGAGCTCTATGGGAAGTGGTGCCCTGGAGGGATCCTGGAGTAGAAAGAGGTTGTGGGGTACAGGGGTGGCTCAATTGGTTAAGTGTCCGACTTTTAATTTAAGCTCAGGTCATGATGTCCGGGTTGTGAGATCGAGCCACGAGCTGGGCTCTGGGCTCAGTGTGGAGTCTGCTTGACATTCTCTCTCTCCCTCTCCCTATGCCCTCCACTCCTTGCTCTCTCTCTCTCTCTAAAAACGAGAGAGAGAGAGAGAGAGAGGGCGCGAGCAAGGAGTGGAGGGCATAGGGAAACAAGAGAGAGAGAGAGAGGATGTTATGTAAAAATAAAGGAAATTTGAATAACGTCATGGACATTAGCTACTAATAGTGCATTGATGTTGGTTCATTACCGGTAACAGGGGAGCCATACTAACATCGAATGTTGATAATGGGGAAACAGCATGAAGGAGTATCTGGGAACTCTGGACTATCTTTAGCAATGAAAAAAAAATTCAAAACCATTCCAAAATTAAAAGTTTATTTAAAAAAGTAGCTCTACTCTATGCCATAGTATTTTCTACTGTAGAAACAGGGTATTTTGATTCTGTCTAGTACTTTCTAGTCATATAGGGCAGCTAAAGGGATTTAAAATACTGTGACAAGGGTCTAGACCTTAACTTGTATAATCCATGTCTCACTTCACCAGCTTGGGGTACAGAGTAAGGTCACATCTTTTTACACTTACGTGTTCATGGGCTCCCAACCAACCCCCTGTGGCTACATGGAGAGTCTAGTTGTCCTGTGCCAGCCAGCTTCTGTCCTCCCCAGGAGGGGGCCCCGCCCCCCTATTCATCTCTGGAGAACCTGGAGAGCCAGCCTCTTTGTGGCATCTGTGCCGCTTTGCGTCAGGCCTGGGTCCCTAATGACCTGGGTCTCTGATGGCCCAGGCCCCTTCAGGTACCCAGCTCTCCGGGCCATGAAAAGACAGGCTTCCCGGTGGTGGTGAGGTCATGAAACCTCTCCAGCCTCAGTCACCAGAAAGCCTTGAGGACTCCAGAATGAAAGCAGTGTCCTTTCCCCTCATTTTCAAGCCTGTCCATTTCCCGCTCCAGCATGAGCAACAGTCCTGCCCCTCCTTCCCCCAGGGGAGCACTGCACTAGATTTCCCTGCTATTTTTGTTCTGTGGTGGGTGGAGAAAATCACTGCTGCCCGGTGGCTTTGTGACTTAGAGAGACGTGGCTCAGTCTCTCTTAGCAGACCTGGGAGGAGGCGTGAAATGGGGTGCTCCTTGCAATGGAAGAGAAAGGATGTGGGTTGGAGCCTGGCTCACCCAGCTCTGTGAGTTTATCGGATTTCACCTTCCTGGACCTCAGTGTTCTCATCTGCAAACTGGGGAGAGCGGTTTGAGGAAGGACGGGAAGAGTCTAGCCTGGTTGTGAAATTCGCTGGAGCCCAGGGTCTGGGCTCAGGGCAGAATTCCTTGACCTGGGGGTGCCCCCCAGCCTCAGGGATGGGTGGGGAGAGGGAAGCCTGGCTCTGACCCCACTTTAATCCTAACCCCATTCAGAGACTTTGTTGCTATTGTTCTCTCAAGCCAGCTTCCAGAGAATACTGTTCCCTAGATGCTCTAAGATCCTTTACAAGGAACAAGCGGTTCCCTCCCCCACCAGAGACCACATTCACTAGATGGGGTTAGAATTTACTTTTTTGTTTGAAAAATCCAAGTCTTTTCACTTTTCCCCTGCAAAGGGATGAAAAGGAATCCGGTGGCGGGCCAGTCCCAGGGAAGATGAAAGCAGCTTTCCTGAGGTTCAATTCTTCCAGAAACAATCTTCCTCTTCCCTCCTCCCCCCTCCAACTCCTCCCCAACTTTCAATGTACCCAAGTGTATATTGTTTTTAAATGTCAAAGAGAAAAAGAAAAAGAAAAAGCAAGAGGGAGGGTAAAACCCTCTTGCTCCTGAATGTCACATTCTGGGGAGGGGAGAAGGGAGAAAGAACATGTGGCAGAATTAAAGAGATGCAGATTTTTTTTTTTTTGTCTACTAGTTCCTATTCAGGTCTCTCCTGTCCCTCCCACTCCCCTCCCCTGGTCGCATTGAAATGTCAAATGCAGCCGTTTGCAGCTGAAAAGGGGGTCCCTGGTGGGAATGGACTGCCCTTCTAACCTGCCAGTCCACGCTGGCTGTTCCTTTCTGCCCTTGTGTTTGCTTTGGCCCTGCTTCCCCCTTTCTTCCTGGAGGCTTTCTCCAGCAGGTATTGTTGGGGATGGAGAAGGCCAGGCAGGGAGCGTGGTACCCTGGGGATGTGAAGGAGGCAGACTAGGACACCCTCAGCCCCCTTTTTTCCCCTGCCCCAGTTCCTCCAACATCAGGGCTGGTGCTTAAAGAAATCCTTCCCTGGGGGAGCTTTTCATTTTCTGTCCTGGAACAGAAAAGCCAGGGAGAGATGCTCCGAGTGCCCAGAGTGCCTGGCTCTGTCTGGTTAGTTCTGTCCAGGTGCTTTGGAGGAGGGGGGAGACACAGCAGAACAGTGACCTGCTTTACTAAAAATGCATAAACTAAGGTTGAGATGGTTTACTCTCCCCAGTGTTGGTGAGGGTCAGGGAAATGGGTGTTTCCCTAAATTGCTAGGAGAGTGTGGAGGGGCCAGGCACTGCGGTGATATCGCTCAGCCCCATTACAGAAGGTGCAAATGCTAGACTGAATAATTCCCCGTCTAGGGATTTTTTCCCCGGAAAAAATACTTAAATACAGGAGGAAAGAGCACAAGGATGCTTGTCCCAGGAGTGCTTACAATGCAGCATGACTGGAAACATCCTGACTTTCTCTCTGTAGGATTAAAAAAGAAAAAGTTGGCACAACATCTCGTGGAATAGTATAGAGCTGTTAAAAATGATCCTGAAGATTTATAGTTGCTGGTGAGGAAAGAGAGCTACAGAAAAAGTAAAGGAAATAGCAGCTTATAATATACTATAGGTAGTTAGTTCTTTCTTGTGCCTTTATACCAAATGATTTAGATAAGTAGGAAAAAAGTCTATAAGGATTGACACACAGATTTTTATGTCTGAGGGTGCTAGGACTATGGGTGTTAGTCATCATCTTCTTGGTACTTGCCAGTGGTTTCTGATTTTCAGACATTCCTGTTATAATCAAAAAGAAATCAACAATAAAGTTATTTTTTTTGAAAGTCTAAACTAGGTCCTATAATCCTGTCTTTTTCTTTGTGTTGTACAAATAAAAATTTCCTAGTAATTAAAATGCTTGCCTTAAAACCCACAAGCAGAAGTTCATTGTTTTTGGCCCTTCAGAAACAAAGCAGCTGATAACCAATAGGTTGCAAAATATAATAAAGTTTTATAATTTTTCCTCCGGCCACCTATTTAACCTCTATGGCTCATTCCGTGAAGAACGCTCCTTCTCTCTCCGGTGCTCCAAGCTGGACTAAGGCCACTTACCCAACTTCTCCTAGATGTCAGTCTGCTTTTCTGCTGATTTACTTGGTACAACCTACCCCAACCCCCATAGCAGGATAGATCTCTCAATCTGTCTATTTTGGTTTTTTTTTTTTTAAGATTTTAAAAAAGATTTTATTTATTTATTTGACAGACAGAGATCACAAGGAGGCAGAGACACAGGCAGAGAGAGAGGAGGAAGCAGGCTCCCTGCTGAGCAGAGAGCCCGATGCGGGACTCAAACCCAGGACTCTGAGATCATGACCTGAGCTGAAGGCAGAGGCTTAACCCACTGAGCCACCAGGCACCCCTCTCTCAATCTGTTTAAAAAGGAGACTGTCCTGGACAACCCAGAGCATGTGGATTTCACAGCAAAACATACCCTTTGTGAACATTGAGAGGTTTCTATAAGCCTTCCCATTTCTCCTGCCAAACATTTCTTCCCAAATGCACTGAAAGTTATTATTAGAATTCATGTGATTTTGCTCTAAGGGTTAAAACTGGGTCCCATTCCTAACATGTCTCACAGTAAGGTAAGGTCTTGGCTTTGCGTATCATATATCATGAAGGTCAAAGTCTTGACTCTTCTCTTCTAAATATAAGTCAGTATTTCTGGGAAACAGGCTGCAGGATTGACATGCGTCTCCAATTTATGCTCAAGTAGGAGTGGCTGGAGGAAAGAAGAGGTTCAAGGTCAGCACTTGGGATCTCAGCTGCCATATTGGAACATTAGAGGTGCATGGCTTGAATGGGTGTGGCTGACTCTTGGAGCTCACATTCCTGCCAACCTTGAGCTGGATGGTAGTGAAAGTGGTAAAGAATGGATTCTACTTGGGAACTCTTGGAATTGCGAGAACGAGACTTCAGTCAAGAACTGGTCTCGATTCTGAATACAGCATGGACAAGTGGGGATTTATGGTCAGTGAGCAAAGTGGAGGTTAGTGGATGGAAAATCACTAAGAAGAAACTTCAGGGTTAAGGAGGGATTCTGGCTGAAGGTGGACCAGGGTGATTAGACATTTCCTGCCCATCATGGGGAGTGTGAGATTTGATCAAATATCTACAGGGATCCGTTATGGAGGGTGGGCAATAGTGAGGCAGACATGGAGTCCAAAAGTCGAGGTCTAGATGAGAAGAAGATTGAGAGGAACCTGGCCAGAGTTCAATCAAGAAGAGCCTCTCCATCAACCTTGCTGCTCTGGCTGGCTCTGTTTGTTGTTTGCTTCTCTGCTGGGATGCATGTCAGGGAGGGCTGGTGAGCCCTTCAGGTGACTTTAGCTGCTGTTGGGGATCCCTTGCACGGAAGCGTGCGTGCTTATGGATGGATGGCTCGTGGCCATCTCCTTGCTGGGGTGCCCTTCCCTAAGGGCCACAGAATGGAAAGAGGAACCAACGAAAGACTCCTCATCTCTTCCAAGGAGCTCATGGGTATGACCTATTCAGGGCTCAGGATGACCCAAGGTCAACCAGCCTCCAGAATGTCTCCCTGGTACCAGTCCTGAGGTCTGCCTGGTGATGCAGATACAGTTCAGTGTGGGGGGAAAACGAGAGCTGAAGGTGGGGCTGCTGCTTCCCTGGCCAAGAAGAACTTTGGGGAAATGGAAGACAGCTGGGTAGGAAACAGCAAGGTGCTCCCATGGACTTTTTCACTTGTTAACACAGGCCATGCTAAGCAACAGCTAGAAGGAGGCTTGGGCATCTGTGTCTGGCCAGAGCCCAGTTCTTTCACCATAAATAAGGGATCTTTTTCAAGGACTGAGATGCATTCTCAAGAGTTTTAGGGCTTTTGGTTGTCTTTTCTCTGATTCTCTGTGGTTCTTAGGTCTTCACAATCCTGCAGATGGAGGAAAAGCATAGCTTAAAAAACAAACAAACAAACCAACCACAAAACGATTTCTAGTGATAGCAGAATACCGAGTCTCAGATCCTCAAATTTTGCTGATGTTCAATTTTCTTCATTTTACGTATTTATTTACATATTTATTGCACTACCTTCCTTAGCGGGTCTTGGGGCTCCCACGGCTGATCATAAATGATGCCGTTCTGACTACCATTCTAGCTCCGTGTCATTTTTCCCAGTATGTCAGGCCACATGGAGGTCCTTGCTCTTCCCTATGATAGGGGCTCATTCACACCTTTGTCCCTTTACACCTGCCAGCTCCTCTGCCTGGACCCTCCCTGACTTGCTTACCTCTAAAGCCCTCCATCCTTCAGTGGTAATCACAGAGTGCGGTCTCCTCTGAGATATGTGTCTGCCTCTGTACACCCCACTAGAGCTCATCACACTTTCTGTTTTTTGTGGCTCCTCACATTCTGTTTTTTGTTGGAAAGCTTTCCTGAAAATTGTCCCTCTCCTGGACTAGTCTTTGGTCTTCTCGAGGATGTGGAATGTTTATTGCTGAATGGATCAACAGATGATTTAAGTGATGGGTGAATGGCACCTGCTGTCTTTCTCTTTTTCTGCCTTTTTCCTGTTCCCATGCTAAAGAGTCCTTAATCCCAGGTGAACTAAAATGATGTGATCACATCCTCATAAAATAATTCCATCAGGAGCAGGTGGTCTGATTCCCTGTTTCCTGCTTCTAAGGAAGCCCCGAGATCAGTGGTCTCCAAAGTTGTTCAGGTGTGGAACGTTGGGAAGTTACTGTATTCCTTATTGGCGGGGGGAAGCACTAGGAAATATGAATGTACTTGTCTTCATCATGTAAACTAGATAATAAAAAACTAAATAACTGATGACTAGAATATATGACAAATGTAAGCTATATAACGAAACTATAAAACTATAAACTATAAAACTAAATAACTGATGACTAGAATATATGACAAATGTAAGCTATGTAAGATTGCATCCAAGGGCATGTATGTGGGTCCAGAGGAAACCCACAAAAAGCAAATTCTCCAAAGTTCAAGCCCTTAAATGAATCATAAGTGTATTCCTCCAAGTTTTTTTAATTAATATTTATTTGCTGATTATTTATTTATTCATTTGATCTGTGAGTGCTCATTCGTAAAGAAGCAAAAATCGGTGATAAGTCTTTAAGAAAACAGTTTTTGGAGAGCAGCTTAAGATCGAGAACATTTTATCCATGAATGTGTTGGACACTGTGCTAAGGGCTTTGCATGGATTATCTGAGGTATCCTCACTCCCCCCACTCAAGTGGGCATTTTCTTATTTCATCCTCCTTATGAAAAAGCAGAGGATTGGTATGAAAGGATAAATGTTTTCAAAAAATAAACTCATGACTTGCATATAACATGAAGACATATCAGAGATTTTTTTTAACTCGTTAATTAATGAGAGAAGCTGTAGGGGTGACAGTGGGCTCAAGGGAGAATCCACAGACCGGAGCACACGCTGGTGGTCAGGAACGCTGGAACCCCGGAACGCCTTGTGAACGCATCAATATCCGCCGGGCAGTGATCCATCAATTCCCTTTCCACAGGATGCAGCTGCGGTTCTGTGGGAAACTTTCAGTGATAAGCACAGGCTTGCCAAGTAGCTTTAAGTCAGTGCAAAGTGTCGGGATGTAAGCAACTCAGAGGATATGCGAGGCAGAACACCCAGTTATCTTTTTCTGTCCATTTCAACATCTTTCCCAGGTGTTCATGGGTTACACAAACTAACAGAGGGTTTTAGAGGGGTGGCGGGGGCAGGAGATTGGGTAAACCTGGGGGTGAGTATTAAGGAGGGCACGTATTGCATGGAGCACTGGATGTGGTGCATAGTGAATTCTGGAACACGGAAAAGAAATTAAAAAAAATTTTTTTTAAAAAGTAAGAAGTTAGTTTAAGGTCACGTGGTCAGGATGCAAATCCCAGCAACCCAGAGCCAGCTTAAGAACAACCAGATGAGGGGCGCCCAGGTGGCTCAGTCATTAGGCATTTGCCTTCAGCTCAGGTAGTGGTCCCAGGGTCCTGGGATCGAGCCCCTCCCCTCTCCCTCATCGGGCTCCCTGCTCGGCGGGGAGCTTGCTTCTCCCACTCCCTGCACTTGTGTTCCCTCTCTTACTGTGACTCTCTCTGTCAAATAAATAAAATCTTAAAACAAAACAAAACAAAACAAAACCAAACCCAACCAGCTGAGCTCTTTTTTGGAGTTGCTCTTCTGCCATTGTTTGATTATCTTATTCACGTATTGTTCTGTGTAAAAACACTGCACTGGATACGTTTTAGGAAATACAAGGAACTCGCGGTTATTGAGTTAATAGGACAAGTGCCTGAGTCAAGATCTCACTTTATCTTAACAACAGCCACATTAAGGGAGGTGTTAGTAACCCTCATTTTACAGATGAGCAAGTAGGTTGAGCGGGATTCTCAAAGTTGCAAGGCTAGCATCATGGAGTTGTGATTCAAATACATACCCCTCCTTTTTCATTGTTAAAGATTTATTTATTTATCAGAGAGAGAGAGAGAGAGAGAGCGAGCTCAGAGCAAGTGCACACAAGCAGGGCAGGGGAGCCACAGGCAGCGGGAGAAGAGGGAGCAGGGAGCCCAGTGTGGGATTGGATCCTAGCATTAGGATCCTGACCTGAGCTAAAGGCAGACCCTTAATTTACCAAATTGAGCCCCTCAGGTGTCCCCACGGGCCCCTCTTCCTGCTGAGCCTATCGCTATTCTAACAGAAGGGGGAGTGTGTGTCCTGCTGTGGCCTGGGGGGTGCTTCCGAAGAAGACAGGGGCGCTTGGGTGGCTCAGTGGGTTAAAGCCTCTGCCTTCGGCTCACGTCATGATCCCAGGGTCCTGGATGGAGCCCCCCAGGGTCCTGGGATCAAGGCCCACATCGGGCTCTCTGCTTGGCAGGGAGCCTGCTTCCTCCTCTCTCTCTGCCTGTCTTTCTGCCAAATAAATAAATAAAATCTTAAAAAAAAACACAAAAACACTTTTTTTTTTTTTTTTTTGGTCCTCTGCTCAGTGGACCAAAATTTGTCTGTGTTCAGCAACCTTGAAGTGCCACAGGTTCTTCGCCCCTCCCTCATTCTTGCCAGTCCTAAGCTATTGAAGGACATTGATTTTGGACTGGTGGTGTGTTTTTGCAGCTGTGCACAGGCTGGTTTAACAGGACAAAGTAATTCTCTTAAGGCATTAAGAGTATTCTTAAAATGCTGTAAGCTGCAGATTGACTGCAGGACATCAGCTCTAAGCTCTGCTCCCCCGACCCCTCCTCCCCTGCCGAAGAAACCATGCGGTATTTTCCAGCGCTCACTATGCCATACCCTGGGGCTGACATTCCTGATCCTACTCACGGGAGATTTCCTTCAGGTTCTCCAAGCGTGGCCCCTTCATCCCCTTCATCAGAATGACCCGATGTTGGTATAAAATGCACTTTTGTCAATAGCGCTGGAGACTTAATGAATTAGAAACACAAGGAGGTGAGGGCTGAACTCACCTATTTCTATTTTCAAGATTCAAGTGTCTATTTTCAAGATTCATCCTAAGGGATTTTGGGGGCCCCACAAGTGTAAATTCTTGGGCTCTGGATTCGGACTGGCCTGGATGTGGTACTGACCACACTGTCTGTGTGATACTGGGCAAGTTAATTCCATGCTTCAAGACCGGCTTTTCTCATTTGAAAAGTGGTGATAATTACAGTGGTGAAGAGTGAATGAGATAATCCACAGAAAGCATTTGGCACAGGGCCTGGCACCGGCTATGTTCCCAGTAAGTGTCAGCTATTAATGTATTTCATTGATTCTAAGATGCTCTTTTTTTTTTTTTCTTTCTTTCCCATATTAACCTCTCTGAAATCGGTCTGCTCCTCAAAACTGATGGCATGTCAGGATCTCAATGGTGGCAATTTTTCCTTCTTAGTTGTCTCTAAAACAATGGTGCATCTTAGAATAGACGGTGTCTCAGACCTTGCTCCTGGGGCATGGTGTCGTGAGCACAAGGTCTCCTGGAAGAGTGTTGGAATTTGGGGAATCTCAAGTCTCTGGAAGGAGAGCTCATCTTCCCACTGGTCCCTGAACAGAAGCATCAAATGACAGCTAAATAAAAATGGCGGGCAGGCCCGCCCCTCTCTGGAGGAGTCCCCATGGTTTCAAATGTACTTGTTCAGTCTCCCATCTTAGGGCCATGTTTCCTTTTTAGGACATTTTGAACCGTAACTAGATGGGACAGGAGAGGTGGGGGCACTGCTGACCTTGTTCTCCATGCCCCATTTCCAAATCTGTCTTGTTGGATTTCTCTAGGTCTCTTGGCTTCCACAGCCTTCCTTTCCCTTTGGGTCCTCTTTTCAGGGAAGGATTTCGAGACCAAACTCAGGGTGCAGAAGGAGCCAACAAAATCCAGAACGCTGCTTGACCCGAGATAGCGAATCGAGGAGAGAGCCACCCCCCCGCCCCCAGGGACCCCTCCTTTGCTCAGGGCTCGCGTCCTCTCAGCTGTGTGATCAAAACGGAAAAAAAAAAAAAAAAAAACCAAAAAAAAAAAACGGGACATGGCAGCCAGATGGCTATGGGGGAACATTTGCTTCATGGTGTTGTTTTTAAGGTGATCTATATGAAGGAATCGGCTTGAGGAGTGCTTGGCTTCCTTAGAAAAAGCACCATCTGGGTTTAGATTTCATATTTACTATTTTAAAACTTTTTGATTAGATGCCCCCCTCCCTCCGCTGGGGGTTTCGCAGGCTTGCCTGGGGGAGTCTCTCTTTAAGCATCCCTTTCTTTCCCAAACCCTGGGATAAATGTTTGTTTTTCTCACATATTCATCAAGGCCCTGGGCCTTTGGAAAGTACTAAGGAGCTCAGTGGTGGCTTGGGAACCTGGTGCCTGCCTTGGGGTTGGGGTGGGGGGTCGGGCGGGAATGTTTCACTGAGAACAGTGCTTGGCAGGCCCACTTCCTGCCCCACGTGGGCATTCACCATGGAAAGCTGGGGCAGGGGGTGGTCTTGGCACATTTGCGATGCCCACTGGAAGCCCTCAGTTTTGAGAGGGAAAGGAACTTTCTCATGGGTTTTCCGCTCCAAGAGTATCAATCAGCCTCAGAGAAACACAAGTGAGGCACGAAGTGGTTTCCTAGCAGGAACAGTGATTACAAAGGCCACCGGCTGGCTTTGTATCTTTTGTTCCTGCTGGCGCCTTAGTCGGAATTTTGGGGCGGCCCAAGTGCAGCCTTGGCTTGCCTGGGTCTGCCGATCCTGGAAGTCAGGCAGGAGAGAGGAAGGAAAAGGTGCCGGTAGGGAGAAAGCCCAGCTCTGGAGTCCTTGCTGTGGCTCTCTCCCTGTCGCTCACATGATGAATGGCTTTCTGCAAATCTCTGGGCGGTTGATCCTTGATGTGTCAACAGGGAAGGATTAGACCAGTCTCGCCAGGGGGTTGTGAAATTTACGTGGGTGTCAGAATCAGCTGGGCACTAAGTTGGTGCCCCGTAGAAATCACTCCCTGCCTGCACTTTTACCTTCCCTCTTCCCTTGGAGGGTAGAATTCCTATCTCATGTGATTTACATGATTTTTGAAATGTAGTCGAAGCAGGGGAACGAGGGAGGATTTAAACAAGGGGGAAGAAAGTAAAGTTGTTCTCCCCCCACATCCCGTTTACCACCCCACCAAAACTTGTTGACGCTTTGCTTGGGTGACTGGGCAGAAGGTACCCAGCCATGACTGGTCACCGTATTTCCTTGCCCAAAGCCACCTCCACGGGACCCCGCCCTGCTGGTCTGTTTTGCGCTCAGCGGAGCTGTGGGGTGCAGGGAAAAGGGACCCTTGCCAAGGTGAAGAGTTTTATCTGGCTTCCTGACAGCTGTGAGAAATCGTGATTGACAACAGAGCAGAATCCAGGCAGGGAGCTTGGAGGATGGCACAATGCATAGAAGCCCTAGGGCAGGAGACAGGTCCCCACGTGTGAATTTTGAGAGGCATTATTGGTTTCAGATAGATTTTTCATTCTCATATTAGAAAGGAGTGCTTCTTTAATATGGGATCAAAAAATATGTCAGACTATAATGAAGGGCACTTGCTTCAGGGCAGAGAAGGGTCTGTGTAGAAACGATGACCCAGCGCCCAGGAAGGCGACGTGGGCTTTGTGCTAACAAGAGCAGTTGAATTTGAATTTAGAGCACTCGCTGTGTGCTGTGAATGGCTCTTGGAAGCCAGCAGCCTCTGCGGAAGAGACCCAAAGGGTTTCTAATATGCAAATGCTGCTCGGTAGGAAGCCCCCAGGATAAAGAAGTCACATGAAGCTCATTCATCATTTTTATACAGGTGGGTTCCTGGACTGATTTTGAGATTTCATCAGTGTGCAAATTAATTAAGCTATTAAAAGGTGACGCAGAAGGCCTTCTTAGGCCTTCTCTGACAAGGAGTGCACTGCTTTGGGTCTAATTGTCAGAATAATTATTTTCTCCCCTGCAAACTCCTGGCAGAAAATTCAGCACGATGCATTGGTGTGCTTTTAATTATCCACAGGATCTGAGGATGGGGGCTACGTGGGATATATTTTTATGAACTATCTAGATTTGTATATGTGGAAAAATACCTATCAATCCTTCCAGCCAGATTCATTTATTTTAAGTAAATCATGGTGTCAGATATAGGTTTGGGGATTGGGGGCTCCAGGATAGGTATTTGCCTTCATGATAAATGGATTTCATCTCCATTTGCCTGAGTGACATTAAAAAAAAAATGTGAGGTTTTGTCACCCTGCACTTGCTGCCTGCAAGCCAGATTTTCGGTGGGTACTGTTCTCATAATTGGCATTAACAAGACATTTCAAAATATAGGCTAAGGGCCAGAACAGAGCAATTGAAGAAAACTAATCTATTCTGTGGAAATGTAAACCATTTGGACCCAGTATGCAAGGGTGTGTTAAACTGAAAACAACACAGGTAGCAAGAACAGAATGTCTTCCATTTATTCAGGGCTCCATTTATTAATTTGCTCAATTAATTTGGTCAGTTTATTAATTTGGTGGCACCTGACCTGTGCCAATCCGTGAGTTAGATCCTGGGGATCCAGGGTTGTCACGGGAACAGGTGGATAAGCTTTTGTTCAAATGGCTGGGCATCCAAAGTAGAGAGTGCAATGGAACGATGGCGGAGTGGTCAGAAAAGGGGTCCCTTGATGGTGGGAATTAACCAGAGGAAGTGTGTGCGCCTACGTGTCCACCCACGCGCATGCGCATATACACGTATGCTCAGCGCTGCTGGTGGTGAAATGGTACTGAGGTCCTGGGGTAGGAAGGAGATTACCACATGCATTAGTTTGGATTGGCTTTCGTAACAAAGTGCCTCAGGCAGAGTGGCTTAAACAGCAGAGAGTTACTGTCTCATGGTCTAGAGGCTAAAAATCTGAGGTGGTGGTGTAGGCAGGGCTGGTGTCTTCTTAGGCCTTTCCCGTTGGCTTCAAGAAGGCCACCTCCTCTGTGTGTCTTCACAGGGCTTTCCTCTGTGCCTGTCTGTGTCCACATTTTCTCTTCTTCTAAGAACACCAGTCATACCAGTGTAGGGCCCACCCTCACGATCTTATTTTAACTTAATTACTTCTCAAAATAGCTTCTCTCCAAATATGGTTACCTTCTGACCTACTTGGGGTTGAGGCTTCAACATAGGAGTTTTGAGGGGGACACACCTCAATCCATAACACTCTATGGGGCAACAGAATTCAAATTTCCGAATTCAGAATTGAATGCTAGTAACAGGTGTAATTTGTGAGAGAGGTTATAGAGTTTAAAGAAATTTAATCCTACCCACGCTGAGTTATTGTGAATGAGTCACAAATTCAAGCCATGATAGAGAAACAGTGGAAGGAGGAAGAACTGATGTCGTCCCCATCTTATTCAGGGAAATGCAAACTTTGATAATTAGATTCAGAAAGTGAAAATCCTCCTGCTAAAACCTAAAGGAATAGATGTGGTTGTACAACATTGCCAACACTAAATTGTCACTGAATCATTTCCTTTAAAATGGTTCATTTCATATGAATTTCACATCAATAAATAAAAACAAAAACAAAACAGAGCAAAGCAAAATGACAGGCATCCATTGGTAGAATTTTTTAAAAAAATTTAAATTCAGTCAGCCAACATATAGTACATTATTAGTTTCCGATGTAGAGTTAAGTAATTCATCATGGTAGAATTTTTAAAGCGATGAAGATAAAGTTCACAACTCTAGAGTAGATTAAAAAACAAACAAAAAAAACAGGCCCTAAAAGCAAATGAGAGCAAATAAATATAGCATGACAACCTCACAGCCAAAATGCACAAAATGATTTGATAGACATAAGACAACTATGAGCTAAGATGATAAATATATATGATTTACACTCTTTACAAAGGCTTTCAAGTTGTGTTTAAAAACCAGTGACTTATATAGTCTGCTGACACGGAATACCTCTAAAATAAAATGTGGCAAGATTGAAAATAAAATAACAAAGGAAAGTTGGACATACAACCCAGATTTCAAGAAAGCATGGCCGGCACTGTTAACGTTCACAAAAGGGATCTTCAAAGCAAGGCGCATTAAATGGGAAAAAGAGTCATGTTATGTCAGTAAGTTGTATGTTCTACAGTAGATGTACTTTTGAAGTGTGCACAATGTCCCAGTTACTATGCTGGGCACGCGTCCTGCATTATTTCTTTAAAGTCCTTTGACGTATGTGCTGTTATTATCCTCATGTCAGATGAAGGGTAACCAGGATTAGAGCATCTTGCAGCTAATCGGGGATAGACTAAGAATCTGATCTCAGAGCCTGATGCTTAATCACCACAACCCACTCCACGAACCCAGCAGCCTCCTAGCGAATGTGTCAACCAATGGTGTTTAAAATAGAGGTTCACAGTGAAGTAGTGTCATGTTTTGCAACATCTTTACCAACCTTTGTGAGTGGTGATTAAAACTTATGTGGTCACAAAGGGAATATCAGCAGATTCCAGACTGATTGTGGAAACTGTCCAGACCATGTTCTCTGACTCCAACGCCGTGAAAATCGAAACTATTAATAAAAATGAAATAAAAATATCTATCTGATCACTTAAGAAATAAAACAAGAAGACCCCTTCATACCTCTCCAAAACTCAAAACCATTTCTTAATAGTTTGTTGGGAAGTTAATAGAAAGGGAACACTTCTCTCAAAAACATATGAAATGTCACAAAAATTGTCCTTAGAGGCCACATGGTAACAGCAAATGATTACATTTTTAAAAATGAAAGATACAAAGAAATAGATGGCATACTCATTCAGGAAAACAGGTAAGAGATAAAATAAGATGCAAGTCAGTGGAAAAGGTAATTGAAGCAGAAATTCTGATTTTAAAAAGGGGGAGCTCCCTAACCCCCCGGTTTAATTGACTAACAAATCTAAGAGCTGGTTTTCTGGTTGAATTTCTGGAACACTTAGGAAAACAAAAGAGACAACAGAAATTCAGAGGAACAAACAGCTATAATCATAGATCTGGATATTTTAAAATTGTAAGGGAATTAATACTATGGAAAAAATGGGAAATTTCAAAGGAATGGATGACGGACATTTTGCTAGGAAGAATAAAAATTGTTCTAAGAATAAAAAGCTTCAAACAAATCAATGTACTTGGAAGAAATATAAAATTGTTAAAGAATTTATTCAAAAATTTATCTTAAGGCCAGACAAATTTCTCTTGCTATTTAAACTTTGAAGGGAGAGCTAATTTCTGTGCTGAAAAAAAAAAAAAAAACTCATGGAAAATAATTCTAATTTTACAAAGCTGGCTTAATGTGGATCTTAAAACTTCTCATCGATAGCACAAATAAGAAAATTATAAGTACATATTTTATATGATGTAGATGTAAAATTTGAAATCATGAAAGCTAAATTCAAAACTGGGATTTATGTAAAGAATCCAAGGACAGTTTTATATGTGGACATTTTTCTGATTGGTCATGCCATGTGAGCCAAAACAAACCTGATAATATCAGTTAATGCTGAAACATAATTGATAAAACTCAACGCACACTCAGATTTTAAAATGCTAGCCCCATAAAACATACTAAAGTAATAGCCAGCTTTGCCATTTATACAAAGTCCAACAATAATAGGAGGTTGTAGTAGGGAAAATGGTTGTATTAAAATAGCAACAAAACCCATAAGAGTAATACTATAAAGGGACCTTTATATGAAGACTTCTAACTTTTATTAAGAGACAGTAAAGGGGAGGGCACCTGGGTGGCTCAGTGGGTTAAAGCCTCTGCCTTCGGCTCAGGTCATGATCTCAGGGTCTTGGGATCGAGCCCCGCATTGGGCTCTCTGCTCGGTGGGGAGCCTGCTTCCTCCTCTCTCTCTCTCTGCCTGCCTCTCTGCTACTTGTGATCTCTGTCTATCAAATAAATAAAAAAAAAAAAAAAAAAAAAAAAGACAGTAAAGGGGGCGCGTTGGTGGCTTAGTCGGTTGAACATCTGACTCCTGGTTTTGGCTCAGGTCATGCTCTCAGAGTCCTGGGATGGATCCCCATGTCAGGCTCTGCGCTCTGCATGGAGTTTGTTTGAGATTCTCTCCCTCTCTCTCTCTCTGCCCCTCCCCCTGCTTACTATCTCTCTCTAAAATAAATAAATAAATAAATAAATAAATCCCCCCAAAACAAAGATAATAAAGAAGATTCAAATGATAGAGGGAGCTATTATTCTGTATGACTTAATGATATAAAGATATTAGTTTGTCCCAAGTTAACTACAGGCTTCATAAATGTCAGTCACAATTCCCACTGTAATTCTTTGGGGGAGGAATTTGACAAATAAGTCTGAAGTACACGATGCCAGAGATATAAAATGTATAAAGTTACAGTCATCGAACAAGAGACCTATTAGTGATAGGCTGAGTGGTTAATCTTTTCATTCAAATCTGTGTAAGAGCTTAGGGTCTAAACAAGGACACACCATACAATGGGAAATAGATTGACTCTTTCAACAAATGATATTGGTTCTTTGTGGGAAAAATCGAGTCAGAGTTGCTCCTTACTTCAAACACCAAAATAAATTCCAGATGGAGTCAAGATTTAAATGCAAAAATATTCTGCTGCTTTGCTAATCAAGCAATGCAAATTAGAGTGAAATGTTACTTTCTCTTTCTGTGATATTGGCGAAGATTTTTAAAAAACAACAACAAACACTTGATTTTGGTAGAGTGTCGTGGGGAGGGCCTGTCACAGACTTAAGGTCCCAATTTAAATGAATTTCGCTCTTCTGAATAGGGATATTTATTAAAACCCTCTAAAAAAGTTCAAGCTCTGTGACCTACAGATTCCATGTCTTGGCATTTATCCCAGAGAAAAAAGATAGATAGATAGATAGATAGATAGATGATAGGTAGTTAAAGAAACAAAGCCTCCATATTTTAATCATATTTGTAATAAGGTCCAATAACTGGGAATTTGTTAAATATCACACAGTCTTAAGGATGAAATGTTTATTTATATACTTATAAATAAGAATTTTGAAGACTATGTAATGACAAATAAGATACTCATGATGTAATGTTAAACAAAAAGGATGATATAAGCAGTACATGCCTATATAAAACAAACTCAATTTTATTAAAAAAATACAATTGCAAATATGTACAGGGAAATATTAGCAGTGGTCATCTGGTGTGTGAGATTATAAGGATTCTTATAGTGATTATATTTTTTAAATTTTCTAAATTGAAAATTCAGTAATTTTGTGAATAGAAAAATAATTATTTAAAAAAAAAAACCACCGAGTGCAAGCTGGTGTAACCACTCTGGAAAACAGCACGGAGTTTCTTCAAAAGGTTGAAAATAGAGGTGCCTTACAACCCAGCAATCGCACTACTGGGTATTTACCCTAAAGATACAAATGTAGTGATCCAAAGGGGCACGTGCACCCAAATGTTTATAGCAGCAATGTCTACAATAGCCAAACTATGGAAAGAACCTAGATGTCCATCAACAGATGAATGGATCAAGAAGATGTGGTATGTATGTATGTATGTATGTATGTATATATATATATATAATATAATGTATATATATATAGGAATATTATGCAACCATCAAAAGAGATGAAATCTTGCCATTTGCGATGATGTGGATGAAACTAGAGGGTATCATGCTTAGCGAAATAAGTCGATCAGAGAAAGACAATTATCGGGCACCTGGGTGGCTCAGTGGGTTAAGCCGCTGCCTTCGGCTCGGGTCATGATCTCGGGGTCCTGGGATCGAGTCCCGCATCGGGCTCTCTGCTCAGCAGGGAGCCTGCTTCCTCCTCTC
>NC_081569.1:11698378-11750942 GCF_022355385.1 Mustela nigripes
TGGTCCTGGGATCGAGTCCCGCATCGGGCTCTCTGCTCAGCAGGGAGCCTGCTTCCTCCTCTCTCTCTGCCTGCCTCTCTGCCTCCTTGTGTTCTCTGTCAAATAAATAAATAAAATCTTTAAAAAAAAAAAAAAGAAAGACAATTATCATATAATCTCCCTGATATGAGAAAGTTGAGAGGTGGGGTTTGGGGGGTCAGAGAAGAATAAATGAAACAAGATGGGATCAGGAGGGAGACAAACCATAAGAGACTCTTAATCTCATAAAACAAACTGAGGGTTGCCGGGGGGAGGGGGGTAGGGAGAGGGTGGTGGGGTTATGGATGGACATTGGGGAAGGTATGTGCTATGGTGAGTGCTGTGAAGTGTGTAAACCTGGAAATTCACAGACCTGTACCCCTGGGGCTAATACTACATTATATGTTAATTAAAAAAAAATTAAAAAAAACCCCAAGTCAAACAATAAAAAAAAGTTAAAGGTAAAGACTTGAAGTAAAAACAAGTGGAAGAGGGAGAAATAAATGTTTAATTACTAAGGCACTCAGAAGAATTTGAAGGTATGAAAGAAGGGAAATGATCATAAACACAATTGTTCATAGATGTAATGCTTGTAAATTAAAAGCTAATTGTCTGAAGATCAAAACCAAATTAAAAAGTTAACACCAAGCTGAAAAAAATACTTGCAATAAAATTGAAAAGGCCACAATAAATGAGAAAAAACCTCCTAACTCCCTTTTAATATAGAAATGGTCAAATTATATTAAAAGATAATTCAGTAATAGAAAAAAATCAAAATATTGAGTATGCACAAGGAAAAAAATTTCCAGAAATCAAAGAAATACATATTAAAACTAGACAAATATAGTTTCAGAAAAATATTTACAGAGGTGATAAGTGTTCATAATCTCATACTGAGAATGTTAAGGTGAGTGAACTATGTGCTTGATTTTATGAAAATAAATGAATTATAAAATGGATGGAAGGACAGATACCAGATATAACAACGATGGCTATTTTGAGTTAGGGAGATTAAAGGTTATTTTGAAGCTTTTCTTTAATGGTGTCCCACAGACTTTGTACATAGCAAATATTATTTTAGAAGCAATTATGAACAATGAATTTGTCCATATGCAAATGCATCTATGATCACTATCTTTCATGGGAAGGACACCCCCTGAATTATGGACAGGCCTTCTAAACAACAGAGCATCAGCTCTTCTCAGGTATCTGTCCCGACAGAAATCTGGACCCACTGGGAACAAAGAGGGGTCAAGAAACATTTACCACTGGTCTAAATGTTCCTGCTTTCCAACCGGGCTTCCTGATGCCCTAGGAGCTCAGTGGAGTTCCCTAGGGGTACCAGGATGCAGAGGGAGCCCCACAGGGATCCCCTCCCCCACTCCCTCCCTCTTGCTTCTTCCCTCTTCCCCATTCACCCCTCCTTTCCCACATCACCAACATTATGCCTCAACGATTTCATCTTTAGAAGATAAACAGTAATAAAAAACTTTTTAGAAAATGGGGTTCTCGAGTTTTTACAGAGAGGCTCTGGAGCTGAGAACTCCACTGGGTTTCTCCTTGGCAGGATTCTAAAATATCCCCAAGGTGGACGCCCGCTTTCCGCCTGGCCACTTCTTCTGGAAGTAGGCTCCCTTCTTGTCACCCCAGTTCTCTTGGTAGAAATGAACCGAACCACTCACGCTATCTCCACACCTCCGTCCTGGCCTCTGGAAACCCACAGAACAAACTTCACCCCTTTCCTTTTTACAGAGTAGAACCCATGTCTTGGTAAAAAATACAGGTAAAGAAGAAGAAGAAAATAAGAATCAGCTGGAATCCAGCCATCCAAATAGAACTGAGGCACGCATCTCTGGGTGGGCGGGCTTTCAGGTTGGTGTTTGTCCAATTCCGTATAGACTTTTCAAAAAAAATGAAGGAACGGCGAATATAGTTCTCTCTTTTCTTTTTTTAAAAATTTAAATTCAATTAATTAACATATAATGTATTGCTAATTTCAGAGGTAGAGGTCAGTGATGCTGAATAGACTTCCTTTTAAACTTCATTAAAAAAACAAACAAACCCTTCATTTGTTTTTAAAACGTGGCAATACACAGACATTTCTCACTAAACTTCAGTTATCGCTTAGTGAAAAAATTGGAGTTCTGTGCGAAAATGCTCCTCAGGGGTCTAGCCCTCATTCTCCTAAAAGGGAAGAGTTGTCGAGGTTATAGATGCGTCGCAAACTTTCAGCCCATCTCCAGGGCTGTCGTGAAGATTAAGAACAGCTAATGGGATAAGCACAAGGGATACCAGAGAAAGTTCGGCCCCGGTTGGCTGGTGGGGCTCATCCTTGCTGCTTCTCCTTCTGAGGGAGAGTCAGGCAAAATGCTTTCTCATCCTCAGGGAGAGTCATGGGTTCTGCAAGACAGAGCGGGTTCTCTTTCATCATGAACGTGGGAGGTCTGGCCTAGGCCCTTCTCTTGAGACACGCCTTCCTGGGGTCTGAGTCCTGAACCTTGGGCTGCCTCTCAGGTGTTCACATGTCCGAGTTGCCTCTCATCTTACATGGAGGGTTCTGAGCCGAGGTTGTGATCCGGGGCCAGGGGTGCATAAGTCCAGGAGGGATGACATGAATAGTTTCCCAGTGTCTTGGTGTCCCTCTCTATTCGGTACCTCCCGAGAAAGGAGTATTGCTGCTAAGGAATGAGTGAAAGGAGGGGAAGATTGCCACACTCGTGTATTTCTGCAGTCGTGTGGATTTAGAAATTCTTCTCGGAAAGCCCAGCCGTGACATTCAGTCAGAAAGTCAGGCAGAGCAGGAACCAGGCCTAGCAGGCTGGCAGGAAAGCCAGGTTCCCATGGGTTTTTATAACACGGCTGATAAACAGTCCTGGCAGGCACCTGGGCCTCCTGGTGCAACACGCCTATTGTGTAAGCCCGTGTGGGTGGCGGTGCGTGGTGAGAGGCAGCAGCTGCGACGGGCACGCACGGTATGTTCTTCTCGCCAGGGCTGAATCATTGCTGGAAACCATCTGAGGCTACCCAGGGGGACAAAAGGCACAGACAGCAGCCTGGGTGCGGCTAAGCCATTGCCGCCGGCTGAGGTCCGACGGATTTTCAGGAAGGGAGAGTCTGTGGCAGGGCCCAGCTGGTGGCTGGCAGGGAGGCCACTCGTCAAGTCTGAGCCTCAGAAGACATATCATGCTCCCCGGGACACGTGGGGGGACACGTGGGGTCAATGTTTTGGGTAGCCTCTCACTTGATTTTTTTAAGGTGAAGTTTGCAAGCTTGAGTTGAGCCTTTAAAGATCATCTCTGTGGCTCTGGTTGGCCCCTACATTGCACGTGCTGTGTCCGCCCCGTTTCAGATGCTTGAGGGGCCATGACTCTGCACCTGATGGATGGACAGGGCCCAAAGTGGCCATCGGGTGGGTCCGTTGGTCTCTGGACAGCCCTGTCCTCCGTGTCTCCGCCAAATGAGCAGAGAGGCCTTGCTTGGCAGTGATTCCCAATGTTGGGACTCTGGGAACAATACTGAATCCGAAGGCTCCTGAGGGCTCACTCGGTGCCAGACACCGGGGTGGACATTTACGTGAATGACAAATGTCTCCCCACAGGGTGTCACGTCAGACTTCCTGGGTTCAGATCCCAACTTTCCTGTTTACCATCGGGTGATGGTGGACACGTCATGCCTCTGTTTCTGTGCAGTGTGTGTGTGTGTGTGTGTGTGTGTGTGTGTGTGTGTGACTGCATGTGTGTAACAGGTGTATCTACCTCCCAAAGTTGTCATAAGATTTAAGTGGGATAAGCAAGGAGGACGCTTTGAATAGTGACCACAGTGCCTTAAACACTGAGTGTTCTAGAACCTTCTTCCAGCAACAACGTGAGGGAGTGCCGGTGCTGGGACGCTCACATGGTGGGTGAGCAATGTGGGAGCTCATGCCCTGACCTGATGAGCTGATTTAACCTTGGTCATGCGTTCCATTATGACTCATGTTTAAATTCAGTATTTCTTACTGTCTTTTAAAACCTGCCCTTAATGGATTAAAAAGAGGAGTCTGTTGGGCATTGTTTATCTCCCATCTATTCTCTGGGAGAGTTCAAGAAGGTTCAACCTGGACACTTCCTGCTTCTGATACGGAGGGTTTGAACTCTCTGTACTGTCCTGGAAACAGACTTCTCCGCTCAGAGCCACCTTCGGACCCCCCCGTTGTTTATCTCTTGCAGAGGAGAAATAGCTGTTGGGAGCAAATCTGCTTGCATGGGGCCCAGGCTGTCCCCTTCCTGCGCAGAGCAACAGGGAAGGATTGCACGGGCAAGGTCCCCTTGGTCTGGCTTGCTGCCTGATTTTCATCTGGTTCAACCTGATTGGCTCAGGTTGGGGAAGAGGGCTTGTGCTGGTGTATTTTATTGTGGATTTGGTCCTTCCTCCAGGGCTTTCCCCTCCTATCACAAGGCTCTTAGGTGTGTTTCTATACACCTGAGTTTGCTGCGTCAGACCCCAGCTCACCGCCGTGCTGGGCTGATGACGAGCACATTGGTAGGCACCTGACTACATGGTGGCAAGGTTGGGCACGCGAGCTTCCTTAAATCCAGCAGCACAGGGCTGAGTGCCTTCTAGTCAGTGTGAGTAGGCTAGTGTCTCCCAGGGTTACTCTAGCGTTCCTCTAGCTGGGAGAGGGGCAGATGGCTATTTTTCCTCCATGCACAGGATCTTATAAATGCCCCCCCCCCCATGGACACTTACTTACAGATTCTTCCTTCTGCAACTGGAAAATTGATACTTGTTTTCAGCTGCATTTACCAAGATGGTAGAATTAATGAACTCTCCTTGTTTAGCGTAGATCAGTCCGGTTAGCAGTCAGTGATGTAGCCTTGGGAAGGCTGCAACATGAGGGGGGAGCAAGGAGATAGGAAAGTGAAGAGTGCTGACCCCCAAAGTTTGAGACCTGGGTTCTAGGATCAAGCCAGCTACCTATCAGATGTGTTTTCTTGTTGAGTTCACTAATGGTCTTGGGCCTTGGCTGAGCGTGATGGTTATTAGAAAGGTCTCTTCCAGCTGTAAAAGGCCACAGGTCTGGGATTTGGGAAGAACCACACTTTCTAGTTTATTCTGGAAGCATGGGTAATGGCTTTTGAGACAGAACTGGGTTATAATCTAGCTTAGTCTCTCTCTGTTTTTGTGGCTCTGGGCTCCTGATGATCTTTCTACTTTGCAGAATTGTTGGAGGACCAGTGCTCATGCACAAAGAGAATCTTGCCCAGACCCAGCCGATGGCAGGGACCCAGTGCATGGAGGGCTTCTGTTCTAGCATGGTTTCCTCCCAGCAGCTCAGCTATAGCTACACACGCCCAGCAGCACAGGAGGCAGAGTGGCCGCTGGGGATAGAGACAAAGGCAACTTTGAAAGAAAAAGAAAAAAGATTGTTCTAAGTGCCTTCCCGTGGGGCTCCTTAATCAGAGTTGGCCACTGTCTCCCACGTGTGCTGTTGTTGGGTAATTAGTGTCCTGGGCAAAGCCAAGGACCAGGGCAAACTGAGTGCCTTTGTTTTAGTCTTATAAATTTCAACACAGGTTGGAAGGAACAAAACCCCAATTCATTTGAGAGATGCTCTAAATCTGGTTCCGCGTCCTGAGCCAGGGGAGAAACTGTCTTGCAGCCCAGGAGTGGATGCTGGGTTGGTCAGCTCAGGCCGTAGAAGGGCCTTGAGGATGGAAAGAGATGCAGAAAGCTTGCCTTTCGACTCTAATTGGCAGACGCCTTCCGGTGTTGGTGTCCTGGTGATATGGTCTGTGCAGGGAAATGCCCAGGAGCCTTGTTCTAGAATAGATCTAAGGGCAATACTCCCCCCCCCCCCACCTTTGACTCTTGATATCTTTCAATATGAATGCTCTGAGAGTTACTGCCTTGAATTTTATAAATACTGCAGGTCTGTTTCTTCTGTCAATCCTGTAGGCACAGAGCTGAATCTTCCTATCCTAATGGGTGTTCAGGAATTTTCAAGGTTGAAGGAGTTAGGTTGCCACAGAGAGTTCTAGTAAAGACAGCAGTGTTTGAGAAATTCGGATGTTTGGGACCTGTGCAGTGGCAAATACGTACGCGGATGGCGTTCTGTGTCCCCGTGGATGGAATGGCCCAGTATGGCTGGATCACAGATGGCAAACAAGAGGGCTGAGAAGGAAGAGATTGCCCGCAGGGAATGTGGTTGGCTGGATATCAAGTTGGGAGTCCCCGCTCAAGATAAAGCTGGTCCACTGGGGTCCACGGGTATCTGGGATGCCTGGCAAGCTGGTGAGTCTGTCCATTAGAGATTGCGAGAGGGTTGAGGGCCTCCTAGGAGAGAATTTACCTTAAAGGAAGAGGCAGTTAGAAATGACAAATGCAATTAGAAAAAGAACCTTGGTTATTAAATTCAGAAGGAGGCGATTCTGAGCCCCAATTTACAAGACTTTGTTACTGACGTTACCTCCTGGCTAAGATCTGCAAGGAATAATAATTGTTCTATGGACATTCTAGGATGTGGGGTAAGGGATGTGACAATTAAAATATGAAAGTTAGCTCTTTTAACAAATCCTGATGCTCCCCTGGGGTCCAACAGAATTGCTTTACTGTCTTTCCAAGAGACAGTAGAACATTCTCCCTGGGCATGGGCTGGGCATATCCCACTGAGCACGGGCTCTGGACGCAGGTGAAGATACCTGGCAGGCACAGAGTTCCTTGGCCGAACCTGTGGTAGTGGGCGGCCGGCCCCTGGAGCTCAGCAGGAGAAAGCTACAGATGTCACTGGTGACTCTGCACTTGCCTATGGGGAATGGCTTTCTAGGAGACGCCCAGAATGATTCAGCAACTCACTTCCAGAGAACTGATTCTGTATTTGTATGTGGAGAAACAAGGTAGCAAAAGCCAGGTTATACTTGATTTTAATGTTTTAGGATTTCATTTTTTGTAGTAGAGCAGACATCGTTGATTATTTCCTTGGTATGTTTCCTACTTCCTCAGTTCTAAAAAAAGTCCTGATTTTGTTCAGGTATCCTCCCTTCGTGCCTGGGAGGTCATCCCACTCGTAGGGGTTAAGGGTGAGACTGGTTGGTTTAAGAGTCAGTCTGTTCCTGTCCCCAGCGATTGACTAATAATGTTGGTCATATAACTCAGTTTGGTCAAATAAAATGTGGAGAGGAGCTATCTATGCACGTTTGAAAAATCCATTCGTCTGCAGTCTCTCAGGAAAGTGTCTAGAAGCAGCCCACTCTTCTCCCCTCTGGAAATAGTCCTGCATGAATGGGGGTCACACCAGCTGCATTTTGCTTTCTGTCCCGCTCGGACGAAACAGGGGCAGGACAGAGAAGGGTTGGAAAATGTGCGCAGAGCCTCTGACTTAAGGCAACTGTAAAGATCTCTATTCTTTTGGAACTTCCAGGTATACGTGCCCATAAATTTCTGTGTTGTTTATGGCGGTTTGACTGGAGTTTCCTGTTATTTGAATCTAAACAGATTTCTTGGTAAATGTGGTTTGGTTGATGTCTATAGGTTTCCAGGAGAGATGTCCTGGACCAAAGGGGACTGTTTCTTCTACTCAAGGATACATGCATTCTGACTGGGAAGATGCTTCCCTGTGATTCTTTTTTTTTTTTTTTTTTTTTTAACATTTTTAAAATTTAAATTCAACTAACATATAATGTGTTACTGGTTTCAGGGGTACAGTTCTTTGATTCATCAGTCTTATATGATACCCAGTACTCATTGCATCACATGCCCTCCTTAATGTCCATCAGCAAGTCACCCCATCCCTCTACTCCTCTTCCCTCCAGCAAACCTCAAGTTTGTTTCCTATGATTAAGAGTCCCTTATGGTTTGTATCCCTCTCTGGTTTTGTTTTGGTTTGTTTGTTTGTTTCTTCTCTTCCTCTATGATCCTCTGTTTGTTTCTCAAATTCCATGTATCGGAAGAGATCATATAATTGTCTTTCTCTGATTGACTTATTTCGCTCAGCATAATACCCTCTAGTTCCATCTACATCATTGCAAATGGCAAGATTTCACATTTTTGATGGGGGCATAATATTCCTGTGTGTGTGTGTGTGTGTGTGTGTGTGTGTGTGTGTGTGACCTCTTCTTTATCCATTCTTCTGTTGATGGACATCTGGGCTCTTTCCATAGTTTGGCTATTGCAGACTTTGCTGTGTAAACATTGCCTCCCTGTCACTCTTATGTGGGACATATTATTTCTCCCCTCAGAGCTTGACATGGCTAGGTCCTGTATTTGGGGTAATCAGTTGTCTATGGCCATACCCAGGCTTGCCACTGAGAGATAGGGTTTATGCTCCCTCTTTCTGAATCTGGGTTGACACTAATGACTTGGTTTAGTCAACAGAGTACAGTAAAAGTGATGCTGTACCACTTTGGAGGTGAGGTCAGAAAAGGTGACGCAGCTTCTACCTAGTTCTTGGGACGCTTGCTCTGGGGGAAGCTGTGACCATATAGGGAGTCCAGCTATCTGAGGTGGCCATGCTGGAGTGGCCATGTTTAAGGGCTTTGTCTGAGGGTCCCGGCTGAGTGCCCAGCGGACAGCCTGCATGGACCTCCAGCCCCGTGAGTGAGCCACCTCGCACACCCAGCCCCGTGTAGCTGGGCCGAGGTCACATGATCGCATCTCCTACACACATGTGGCTGCCACAGCACGGGACCTCAGATGAGGACTGCCCCGCTGAGCTTCCCCTCAGTTCCACAAAATTGTGAGCAAGAGAAAATGGTTGTTTTAAGCTACTAAGTTTTTGGATAATTTGTTGTAGCAAAGGAACCCTCATCCAAGCTGTTCATTGTTTTGTTTCGTTTTGCTTTTGATTTGTAGTGTTAGCTTCCCAACAATTACCTGGGAAGGATTTCTTCTTCTCTCTTTCTCTGTGGTAGAAATACAGGGCATTAGTCTCAGAATTCCGCCTCATTTTTGTTTCGAGTCAAACTTGCAAACTAGCTTAAGTGAGAAAGGGGAATGTGTTGGAACACTTTGTAGGGTCTGCAGAGCTCCAAAGGCCAGTAGTCAGTCCATTTCTCCTCCTCTTGTAGTGTCCTCGCACGTTGTACCACGGTTGGTCTATGTGGTAAGGGGGACAGCATGTCAGTCTGACATTAGGTCATTAGGTGCTGCAGTTTTGTTTTTGTCTCTCTCTCTTTCTCTTGGATCAGCCACACCAGGGGAAGCCATGTCTTCAGCAGCCCTCTGGAGAGATGTATGTGAAGAGCTGAGGCCTCTCGCCAACGGCCACCTTGGAAGCAAAGCCTCCAGCCCCAGTCAGGCCTTCAAATAGCTGCCACCCACTCGAAGGTCACCTCACAAGAGATCTGAAGACCAAACGGCCCAGCTAAGCCATTCTAAATTTCTGACCATCAGAAAAATGTGAGATGTACAAAATGTTTTTATTTTAATTGCTATGTTGTGAGGATATTTTGTTACACAGTAACAGGTGTAGTAGATACAAAGTCTTACAACCCTTCCTGGCTGTCAAGGAAAAGCCTCTAGAAATCCCCAAAGGAGTCTCCTGTGGTGACTTTTATTCAGTTCCTGGTACATTTAAATGGTGGAGAGAAAAAAATCTTTTTCACCTTGTCCTAGGTAGTGTTTCTCAACCCAGTCCCATCCCCCTCACCCCCACGCACTCTCCAGATGGAGAATTCCATCTGGGCAGGGATGTGTTGGCGATCCCCATGGGAGGTAGATATTGTTACATATTATGGTACTTGGCTGTATTTTTTTTTTTTTTTTTTTTTAGCAAAGGAAGTCATTGGTTCCTTATATGTTATTGGTTCTTTTTATATGTTAAGCAGCCTGATACATACTTTGTGTACTTTAATGGAAAGAAAAAAGGACGTCAACCCCAAACCTGCTGATAATAGTTCTTCTGTCTTCTAAGGGCAAGGGGGTGATATAATTTATATCGGTGGGACACTAAATATACATTTAGATGCTGCCGGTGCAAGGAGAAAGTATGTGTGAGGCTCTGACAGTTGTTCTGGGGACTAAGGGCAAGATACAGCAAGGGGCCTTTCGTTTAGCAAAAACATGGAGTATACGACCTTGGGACTGTAGGCATCAGGGTGGTGAGCTAGATTGTCCTGCATAATAATAAGTGGAGATTGAGCTTCTGGGAGTATCTTGAGGATGAAGGACTCCAGGAAATAGAGAAGCAGGGAGATATGAGGGGAATTGCAAGGAGGGATGGGTACATACGGAGGGGTGGGTTGGCATGGCAGAAGGCCAGAACCTACAGAGAAGGTTGCCACTGGGAAATTGGTGGTGTGGTGGGCCAGTCATGAGCCTATGGAAATGAGAGAAGTTGAATGTTTGTTTTTAAATTATTTGGGTTTTAGCCATGTCATCTCCTTCCCATGGCCCCAAACCAATAATGAAATCTGCTTCTCATACAGTGCTTCCTGTGACTTTGTTTTGAGGGAGAGCTAGCTGAATTATAAAGTCTTGGCCCAAAGCAGAGAGACCAGTTGAGGAAAGGGAAGATGAGTGAGATCAGAGTTTGGAAAGAGTTGGAATTTTAAGCCAAAGTGACCAAGAGGATGCAAGGCTTTGAGAATATTGACCAGGACTTGGGGCTTTGCCAGGACATGGGGTTGAACTTGAACCAATGTTATTTAGCTCTGAGGGCAGGGTGACCTCAGCAGATAGACCGTTAGGTTTCAATGATACTGTTTTAATAAACATAATCTCCATTTTGCAGATGAGGGACTCAAAGCAAAGAGATGCTCATAAAGCCGGGGTGACCTGGGCTTGAGGGGTGACCTGGCCTTGAGGGCTTTAATATTCATGTGGGTAAAATGGAAAACACTTGTAGAGCTCCCAATGCATGCTGTCCAAGACTTCCTCTTGTGACAAGGGGTTGGCAGTCTTTCTTTTGGAAAGGGCCAGACAGTTGATGTTCTAGGCTTTGCAGACCATGCTGTGCCCACTGCATCTACTTGACTTAGCGTGAAAGCAGCCTCAGACCATGTGTGAATGCAAACTCTATTTGTAGACACCAACATGTGAATTTTATATAATTTTCGTGTGTTATGAAATATCAGTCTTAAATTTTTTTTTCAATCCTTGAAAAGTGTAAAAACCATTCTTCACTTGTGGGCCATACCACCCCAGGCAGGGGTCCGCAGACCCCCACACTACACCATTTTCAGTTTGTAAGTGCCCGGGCAGATCAATAAGAGGGCTTCAGAGAGGAGGGAGTGCTGAGTATTGACTGGATGCAGAGGAGTCATTGTGGTCTTCTCTCCTAGGAGACGGTTGCTGAAATTCACACAAGGCTCTTCCCAGACACATGAGCACGTTGTAGTCCCTGTTCCTTTTAACCTGTAGGTCTAAGCGGATTTGAATTGTTCCCTCGGACAATTCATACTTTCTCTGTTGACCTCACTTGCTGTGTGTGTGTGTGTGTGTGTGTGTGTGTATGGGTGTATACACGTGTCTGTATGTGTGCGTGTCTGCATACATGTATGTGTGTCTGTGTCACATGTTTTTGTGTATGTCTGTATGCACAGATGTGTGTGTATGAGTGTATATATCTGTGTGCATGTGTCTTTACCTGTGTGTACGTGTGTACACATGTCTCTATGTTTGTATGTACATATGTGTGCATGTGTGTGTGTTTACTGGGAAGCCGTGACTAGGTATCTTCAAGATACCTGTGGCTCCTCATGTGAGACTCGAACTCACAACGCTGAGATCATGACCTGAGCTGAAATCAAGGCTTGGAATCTTAACCACCTGAGCCACCCAGGCTCCCCAGGGTGCCTTCTGGCTCTGAAACTTGGGTTCCTAAAAACATATCTGATTTCTTCGGGTGAGGTTTTCTTGCTCACTCCTGCCCCCTTGTTCTCTTCTATTCTGTGAACATGCTCCCCCACCTCTGACCCTCCTCCTCTCTGATACTCTATTTCAAGGCTGGCAGGATTATCGCATCTAAAAGCATCCCAGGGACAAACAGTCTGAATATCCAGGATAATAAAACAGGCCGGTGAGAGGTGAAGGGGTGTGTCACTGCGCTTTGTCTCGACCCTCAGAGCCGCCTGCTTCAACCATCTCACCATGGCAAGGATTTTCCTGTTTTCTGAAAAGCTGATGTTAACACCCTCGTATTTTCCTTTTTTCTTTTTCCTTCTGGGAAAAAATAAGAATTCATTTTCATTGGGATTAACGAATCTTTCTTCTTCTTTTATGTTGGCAACACGAGGTCTTAGCTGATCTCTGATCTGGCGCTGAATAAAAAATAGAGCATTACAATGGAGCACGGAGGCTGGGGGCTTGAACCCAATTTGGATTACCGCGCACAGCAGCAGGCATTCTGTGGCTAATGGTGGGGCGGGAGGTCTTTGGAGCAGGTCTGAGGGACAGTCCCCGGGGACCGAACCCCACATGCCCTGATTGTTCCAGCGTAATCTGGGACCCGTCCCGGGGAGCTGAGCCTGCCGTCAGATGCTCAGCGCATGGGGCTCGCTTCAAGCTGTCAGCTGGTGGGAAAGAGGCACCACTGAGCAAAAGCGTGATGGGCAAGGAGCCGAGATTCAAGGTCAAGGCACTGGTGAAAGCAGTTAGTCTCTCCAGTCTCAGTTTCTCTCTGTATCAACTTGGGTGGATCGTTTAGACCCCAATGCCTCACTGACCTAGATGCACCGAAGGGATTGGGGCGATCCTGTGGGGTGGAGGGCTGCCTGGGGGGGCTAGGCTTTCCACAGAGACTCCAAAGGCAGAAGACAGAAAAGGTCAAGAGAAAGGGGAGATAGAGCAGGGGGAGAGCGGCCATCATCTGTCAGAGAGCCCGTTTCTCAGGTGCTAGAATCTCCCTGTGTCGGGATGATTTGGGGTAATAGTTTACAGTTATTTGGGGTGCTAGTTTTAGAAATATCCCCACGACAGATAGTAAGGCATTAAGGAGAGAGGATAAGTCCTACATGGACGGGCGCCTGCTTCGCTCAGTCAGAGGAGCACGTGACTCTTAATCTTGGGCTTGTGAGTTTGAGCCCCATGCTGGGTGTAGAGATGACTTAAATAAATAAAAACCTAAAAAAATAATAATAATCCATACATTGCGGGCCTGTTGTGAGGACAGTGGGTCTGGTACAGTGAAGGTGGTGCTGTCTTAAGGGGCTTCTAATCAGCTTCATATCCACTTCTACTTTATATCTTAAAATCTGAAGGAAATCTTAGCATATACTCACCTGCTCTGAGACCTCGATTCCTCCCAAAAGATTGTCAGTTTCCTGGGACCCACAACCAGGAGCCTCAGGACTGTGGCACAAACGACTCTCCTGGGTCTATTTCTTTGTGTCTCCTATATAATCACCTTGTCTGGCAAAACGAATCCTTCCTGTTGCCCTCATATGATATTGTCTCTTTGATTCCTCTGAGTCTCTGTTCCCGCATCTATTTGTCATCGTTCTAGTGATGATTAAATGAGATAATCCACGGGACATGCTCAGGTCAGTGGCTGGCTCACTGTAAATGTTCTGTGTTAAAAGAGGTTCCCCAGTATCTCTGCACTTCTATCTATCTTTTTATTTATTTAGTTTTAAAGAATGACCTACCCCCAGATTCTGTCTTTCTTGGTCAGTAGCTGTAAGTGTATTTTTTTCTAGATGGATGCAGGTAGACAGTGGCCATGCAGATCTGTTTCACTCTGAAATCCTAGGAAATATGGTTCATTTTATCAGTATGTATTTTGTGTCTCCTTCGATGCTCAGCATCTGGGGGAAAGCGTGCACTGGCTGAGCGTAAAATGTGAATGCTCAAGTGGTCTCCTGGGTGGGAATAATGGCTTCTGTTCACCCTTCAAGACTGAACATGTTTTACTTCTCCAATAGCTTGGTCTCCAACGGTCCTCCTTGATGAAACAGCTCCTCATTAGGACTACCCAAGTGAAAGCTTAATTTCTTCCTACCTGCTTCATGGTATTTCTTCCTTCCTAGATGAAATTCCAGCTCCCTGCAGGTCAAATATCTTCTGTGTCTAGAACAGTCTAGAACATTTACCTTTTCCTTCATGCAGGGTGGGCTTCGTGCTTGATGGCAGCTATCTGGCAGCCTCAGTGCAGGACAGAGGGAAGCATATAGGAGAAATTCCTGCTAAGTTCATAGAAACTTTGAACTTTGAACTAAGTTCATAGAAACATGAAACTTTCCTGACTAAGGAATTAATCCTTTCGATGAGTGAGGCTGGATACATTTCTGAGGTTGTGGTCTGAGTTTTAGTGATGGATTCAACTGATGCTTCCAGATACTCCTTTCTGTTCTTTTAGGAGAATTAATCCTGTGTGTCATGCAAATATACGGGACGATGTAAATGTAAAAATTCAATATTTTGTTTGTGTGGTTACTGTAAATCAGTGTAAACACAGATACCTGTGCTTATAATTTTAACTTTTATTTCTGGCAGTGATATTAGAATAGTGTGAACATAGATAATTAGGGTCAAAAGCACGCAATGTCACTACTCCAAACAAATCAACAGCTGTCAGTTTTCTGTGACTCATCCTAGTTCCCTTAAAGAGGTATCTGTATGACTTTTGCATGGTTAGAGCCATAACAGAGCTGGTAGTAGGAATTCTAATAAAAAATAAAGCTGTTATTGATAAGCACTTGTTATTTTCCAGGCAAAAATGGTTCATGGGTATTTTTTAATTTTAAGTTCTCACACTAATCCTATGAGATAGGTGTATAATTATCCCATTTTAAAGATGAGGAAACTAAGCATTAGGGAGAGGTAGGGTTTGTATCTGAGCCCTTCTTCACTCTGTGGCATAGGTCTCCTAGCCTGGGAAGCAGCATCAACAAGATTATGGTCAGACCAGACCCAGACTTCCTACTTCACACCAGTAGCCCCTGACCCTATTTCCCAGCTGCCAAGGGGGAGGCGTGGGACATGAGGTCCCACACAGCATAGGACAGAGGAAAAGCTGAACCACCCTTGGAAGTCAGATCATGTCCTGGAAAGATCGATGACATTTGTTCCCAGTGTGTCTAACATACTGGTGTCAGCTTGACCCCTTCCACCATGCCCCGACTCTTCCACAGAGCTGGAGAGCTGCAGCCTGTTGGAAGCCTGGAGTGAGCACAGAGCTGTGAGCCCATCCTTGCCCTGGTCACCGAAACACACACAGCCCTTGTGCCGTGACCTGGGTTTCAGGCCGTGTCGTCAAGTACCAGGAAATGAAGGTACACGGAGGCCGAGGGAGTGTCTCGGGATCACCCTGATTTCCAGCCGCAGGCATCCTGGCAGGCGTAAGCGGGGGGCCGGTGGCTTTGTCTGGTGACCCTTTACGACCTCCGTGTTTGACACACATTAGACTCTCTGTAAATCAGATTCGGATGGGCAGATGGACAGATGGAGTTGCTCATGTTGAACAGCTGTACGCCCTCCTGCTTGATAAAGACTAAACGATAGGTCAGCAAGGGAAAGCTGAGGGTGTGTAATGGAGCGTGTGAGTGTGTGAGTTTGTGTGTGTAGATGGGGAGGGAATGAAGAGACAGGCAGACACACCACCATTTTGGCCATGCCTGCTGTAAGCCCCGATGAGGCATTCCTTTTCTCATGGAACACCCTCCCCAAAACTACGTGGTAGGTGTTACAATTTGCATTTTCCAGGTGCAGAAGTAAGATTCAGAGGGATTAAATATGCTGTCCAAAGTCATTGTGGGGGAGGGTGGCAGAGCTGAGCCCTGATGCCATCACTCAAGTCTGTGGCCTCCTGGCCATAAGGTGATGAAGGGCTCAGGGACACAGGCCAGGGCCTGACAGTGTCACAGTGGGAAGAGGCTGGGACCCAATGCTTGGGAAGGGCCTGAGCTGTATTTGTCCTGCCCAGTCCTGGAAGAGGAAGGGTTGGGGAGGGGAGGAGGGAAAGTACTGGTGGTCTCTGGGAGCCGGGGGCTTGGGGAGGTCCCAAAGTTAAACCCTTTAGGCCTCATATATGAGCAAAGCTGGGAGAATCAGGACACTGAGAGAGGAAAGCGTTTGGGAAGAGAGATGCCTGCCTGCTGTGTAGACGGCAAGGCATTGGTGGCTGGAAATTTCCATTCATGCTTAGGCCTTTGGGCCGGGCATCAGACGGGAATGGATTTTCGAGCTGCGGGCCACGGGGGCACCTGAATAGCGAGTGTCCCCATCACTCCCCTCCGGAGCCTCCCGTGAGTAAGACTCCAACCTGGAGGGAGCAAGTGAAAAAAGGCACTGTTCTTCAAGCACAAACCCTTCGCCCTTTCACATCTCAAGTCCCAGTATCCATGACAACTGGCCAGGGGGAAGAACATGGCGGTCTCCTCCCCATGTCATTAACTTGCAGTTGCTCCAGCAACTGAAGATCTCAGGCCAGCCAGATTCGCGGGGCTTCCTTGTTTCCCAGTCCCCCTTGATTGCTCGCCTCGTCGTCTGTGCCAGCTTTGCTTTGTCCTGCCTTGGAGAAGTCTGTGAGAACCAGGATGGGCAAAGTGTCAGGCTCTTGGTGCTGCTGAAAATCCTTTGAGATGGGAGAAGTCGCTCGAACAAAGGGACAGAACAAAAAGCTCCCAAGTGCTTGGCCCCTTTCTCTCGGGGTCTTTATCATGTGAAACCCTGGGATTTGAGAGTGTCTGACTTGGCCTTTCCCAGGGATGGCTTGGCAGGGGAATGGAGAGAGGGGGACTAGGAAACAGGTCGGAGAGCAAGCTCGGCCAAGAGAACTTCTCAGGCCCACAGAGCCGTGTTCATTTGGACGGTGGTCTTTCTTTCTCTCCCTCCCTGCTTCCCTCCCTCTCTGGCAACGGCTACTGGTGCGTATCTCTTTCACTTGCAGAAATTCTGTACAACGAGGTCGAGCTTCAGAATCTTCGAGCAACCTGTTCCTTGCAATGATTTGTCTTCAGGAAATAATTGGATATTTGCACAAAGTATCCTCTGTGATGCCTTGCGGCCCTGCTCTATTGGTGAAACATCGGTGAAAAAGTCTACATGGCCAGAAAAAAGATCAGTTAAATACATCGTGGCTTATTTGTACTTTAGCAAATGGATTGGTTTTTGTTCACTAGTTTGACCGCTGTGTGTGGCCCTGTGCTGGTTGCTGGAGATCAGTGCGGGGCCCAACACATCCTTTTTTGAGGGGGACACAATTCAATCCATAAGAGATTCCTTCTGGGCTTCTGACCGTACTACTGTGTGGATGGTGGTGCTTGTCCATGATTGTGGACACATCGGATGAAAACCACATCTTGGGGGGAAGAAGTTGTATTTATTGACAAGATATGACAAGAAATGAGTCTTTTGAGTTTGAAGTACCTCTAATTCACTCATTTATCCTCAAGGATTTACCAAGCATCAGCGTGTGGCACGTGCTGGGCTAAGTGATGAGGACATAGCTATAGTAGATCGAACTCTTGCCCTTGAGGAGCTCAGAGCCCAGTGGGGCTAGACCTCAGACACACAGGCGAGGATTAAAGTTGCAAGGTGTAACATGGGTTACAAGTGCAAAGCAGTGTGAAAGCCAACAACAGAGAGATTCAAGCTCCATAAGAGAGAGTAAGACATGGTTTCTAGAGAAAGAGGCACTTCAAGAGAGGGGACTGGAAGAAAGGAGGGCAAGAACATCTTAGACAGGGAGAACAGGTGCGCCAGAGCAGAAGGAGTCTGGGCATGGACATGGCCGGTGTGGTGGGTGCAGAGGGATGAAGCAGTGTAGGGTCCCGTGAGTGTCCTCCAGGCTTGCAGGGCCGTGGAAGCCAGTTTGAACTTGACTTATCCCCAGAGTCTGGGGAGCCTGTGAAGGTTTGAGCCAGGCAGATGGGGAGGACCTTGCAGGAGGAGGGTGTCGTGGGTGCAGGAAGACTGGTTACGCTTAGAGTCCCTGGTGAGAGACAGGGAGGTGGTGGTGATGGCGATGGACAGCAGTAGATATAGTCAGGACCTCTCTGGAAAAGAAACGTGAATGAACTCAGTAATTGACCAGACATGTGTGAGGGAGAGAAAAGCATGAGGCCGCCTTTGGGTGTCTTGCACCTACAGCTACATTGGATGAGCTTTAGGCTTGGGGAGAAGTCATGGGTTTGTTTTGAGAATGTGGGCTTTGAGGTGAATTTGAGTCTTTCAGGAGAAGAGGCTGGAAGGCTGCTAGATCATTCCGCCAAGAGCTTAGGGGTGATCTTGACCACATGGGGGAAGGTTGGGACCCAAAGTAGATTCGGGAGGGCCAAGACGAACTAGCAAAAGATGGCCTTCTCTGTCGTGGCCAAGGGAAGCATGAGAAGATGTGTGTGGCTGTGGGGTGGTTTGTAGCTTCGGTTACAGGAAAATCAGGGGATTTCTTCTTTCCGACGGCTTCTGTTTTTTTCTGAGAAGGAAGAGGTGAGGCTGACTTCTTCACATGGGAGGAGAGGAGGCCAGATGGGAGGCTGGTGGGGGGTTGTCACAGAAGGTTCGAAGTGATGTAGGACCACAGTAAAATGGGAAAATGTCTGCAATATTTTCAGTATGAAACAAATTGCAAAATAGATTGTATGCAGGACTTCAGTTTGGGGCCAAGTAAAGTGGTAACACGTAGACACACTTCCGGATGAGTTGGATGCCCAGCCATTTAGAATCTTTAACTTTGTGCTTTTCTGTACTTTCCAAATATACTGAAGTCAACACCTCTTGCTTCTGCAATCAGAAAAGGAACTATTTCTGGAAAGGTCATATCGTCTTTTGCCTTTATTCTTTTCCTTAAGAAGAGACTTGGAATTATTAACTTGGAAATTCACTGTTAAACCTTTCATAAGCTTAAAACAACAAAACGCTATAGTATTTGTTGACAAGAAATGAGCTTAGCTTCAGGTAGGATAGTAGAGGCTGTTGTAAGGAAGCATCCTCATTACCTGAAGTCACACCTTCTCTGCCTGTTGGTCCAGAATGGTGAAGTCTTTGCTTCCTGGTGCTGACCCTGTCAAGGGCATGAGAGCAAAGCCTAAGGGCGGCGAGCCCTCCTGGGCCTGCTCCAAGGGCGATTTATTTTCAGCATCCCATGGGCATCCGTGATAAGTCTGATGTCTTTTTATTTATTTATTTATTTATTTATTTATTTATTTATTTATCAGAGAGAGAGAGAGTGAGCATAGGTAGACAGAGTGGCAGGCAGAGACAGAGGGAGAAGCAGGCTCCCTGCCGATCAAGGAGCCCGATATGGGATTCGATCCCAGGACGCTGGGATCATGACCTGAGCTGAAGGCAGCCGCTTAACCAACTGAGCCACCCAGGTGTCCCAGTCTGATGTCTTTGATCAGCAAGAGAATTCTTTCAAAATTGTCAAGGCTCCAACACATGATTTTTTTAATGCTATTCAGTAATAGCAAGGGATTAAATGTTATAATGACTTTTTTTTTTTTTTTAGTTTTTAGTTTCTATACCTTTATGTCTTTTCAAATGAGTCAATTCACAGAGGAGGAAAGAAAATCCTTTGCTCTAGCTTGGCATGTTGGCTGTAGGAGGGTAACGCTAGCTGTAGTAGCAGAGAGCCCCCCACCCCCCACAATTGGGCCCCACTTGAATGACTTAAAGCCATATGGGGAAGTTGAGTAAGTTGCCCAAGGTCACGGCTGAGGAATTAAAGGGCCAGCACTTCCAGTGCAGGAAAACCTGCTCCTCTCTTGTGATGCCGTCCGGCACGCTAAGACAGCTCTGCAGTGTTACTTCCTTCCCTCTTCCTCAGACCTCGGAGGGTAATCTGTCCAAAGTCTTGGTGCTGTGTGCACCTAGTTGGGGGCTTGGAGGAAGGGAAGCTCTGACTTCCCCTCCTGGGCAGCCCACCCGAGAGGTAGAGGTGGGGAGAAGGGAGGATCCATTCTTTCTGGGATGGCATGGGAAATTGGGACATTGTGAGAGACGAGCCACACCCCTTTAAAACAACATGTTGTGCTCTGTCACAGTTACCACGGGAGGAAAGTGTCCTGTCTGAGACAAAGGTTAGGAGTGGACTTAATCCTTGTCTTAGGCCACATAAGGAGGGATAGTCGCCCAGCCCTGACCCTGACTGAGCCGGGGACCACAGACAAACCTGGTCTGGTACAACTCTGTCCCTTTGTAGCCCTGTGCTCTTGGCTACAGATTTCTGTAACCCCAATTTCCTCATATGTCAGAGGGGGCTAAAGACACCTCATGTGTGTGGTTCTGTTTCTAGAACTCCTGCCTCTGGACCCAATATTTATTTGCAAGTAATGAAGAAGTGAGAATGAATCAAATCATTCCACCGACCCGCGGTTTTATTCAACGTTCTATTACCAATTTAAAAAAATGCTCATGCAGAAAAGTTCTCCTGACGTTGGCAAGCTGGCTTCTGGACGGGGCTCCCCTTTTCGAGTGTTTCCGTGTAGGGGAGGCTTACCCGAGTTCAGAGTTCTTTCTCTGAGCCCATCTCCTAAAAGAAATCTATCATAGGGAGAGTTTTTCTGGTACTTGCAGATCTCCCGGCCACAGAATAACCGCTGTCTTCCCAGCCTGCCCAGTGACATTGACTGCACACAGATGTTCATACCTGGGGTCCCATAAACCCAGGGCACACCAGCCTGTGTCCTTTCTCCTGTTTCCCCCAACTGAGCTACAGAGGGAGGCAGTGAAAGTATGGAAGTCGGGGAAGGAGGCCACTTGTCAGGCAAGTCCCGAGAGAATTCCAGGGCCCAAGAGGAGAATGGATTAGTGTGAGCTGGAAGGGCAGCCCCAGGGAGACAACTGTTTTCTGTCTGTCACCCCAGCAAGACTGATGGCATCTGATTCACTCCCTGCCCAGCCCCCGCGGCTCACGGGTGGCTGACATCTTTAGCAAATAACAGAAAGTTCCTTTCTTGCAGAGAGCACGTGGGCTGAGAAACCCTTTGACAATGAGGATACACTAAGCCACTCTCATTTCTTTCCGCACATAATAGATGGGGGAAATACAATTACTTGCCTGCATTTAATTTCATATTTAACTGAATTAGAGCGTTTGTAATTAAAATCACTTTAAATGGAGCCGATAAATTATGAAAAGTTACGGCCAGTGAAGCAATTTTGTGATCATTGGTAACTAGAACTACTTAACCACGAGCTCCTGGGCTCCTCTGGGAGGGGTGGAGACTGAAAAAAAAAATCTGATTTTGTGTGAGGCAGAAATTCCTTTGGCTCATATGGCCAAGGAAACCCGTCAGACAGAGCAGGGAACTGGGCACTTGAGTTTCCCTGAGTCATAATAAGAGGGGGTGCTTGCTGAGGCCTCTCCGTGTGCTGGGCACTGGACTCAGCACTTATAAGGTAGGAGATCACTGATCCTCAAGGGAGCCTTTAAGGAAGGGGCTATCACCCATTTTACAGATGAGGAAACTGAGCCATGTGGCGTCAAGATTGGGCCCAGGAAGCCTGGCTCCATGCACTGAAACATTCTATTCTTTGCTTTTTTTTTTTTTTTTTTTTTTTTTTTAAGACTTTATTTATTTATTTGATAGAGAGAGATAGCGAGAGAGAGAACACGAGTGGGAAGGAGAGGGAAGCAGGCTCTCCACTGGCAGGGGCTCGATCCCAGGACCCTGAGATCACGACCTGAGCCGAAGGCAGATGCTTAACCCACTGAGCCACCCAGACTCCCTGTTCTTGGCCTTTCTGTATCTAGGAGCTGGAGGGCAGGCAGGTCACAGAGAAGAAAGGTTCGGTCTGAATCATTACATAAAACTCACTCAGGTGAAATGGCCACAGGGTCCTGAAAGGCCCCCCGAGGACATGGGGGGCCCCCGGCTCCTAGGCCATAGATAGTGTTGATGGACACACAGTGGATTCTCAATAAACATGAACTAAAATCAAGCCTAATGACCTGAGCCACTGGTCCCGTCTGCCTAGTTCACCCAGATTTTCCTTAACGAGGCAAACCATGGAAAAAATAGGGAAAAACTCTGTTTTCCTTAAGAAAGATCCTCTAGTTCACGAAGGACAGCAGCTAGACATGTGGGAAACATCCTGGCTGGTATTTCAGTGCAGAGCCTGGGGCTGGGCACTGCGGCGGGTCTTCAGAACTCCCTGCAGGGGCGCCCTCCCCTCCACCACTGGTCCTGTCCCAGCCACCCTCTAGCTGTCCCCCCCCCCCCCCCCCCCCCGGGTGAAGCATGAATATTTTTACAGTGAGGTGTAGGTCTGACTGTGGCACTGCCCACAGAATACACAGGATTCCAGTGAGCAAATTGCCTGCCCAGAGTCTACCCAACATCAGCCACAGGTATGCCCGCAGGAAGTCGGGGCAGGGGGGTGGCTGGGCTCCCAGGCGCTCCGGAGGGGGCCGCTGCTAGCCAGGTGACCTCCAATCTTGTGTTCTCTCAGTGTGTCCCCTCCCCTGCCTCCTCTCCCGGCTGTGACCCCAGTGCATCCAGAACTTGGGATGAAGCCGCCTCTCCCTTTGCTTCGTGCCACGAGCTGCGTTCCTGGGTCCTTGCGCTGCCCTGGTATATTATGGGGGCGCTGTGCCCACAAGTCCGGAGACTGTCCGGTTCCGTTTTCCTGGGTCTCGGAGAGAGAGGGGGCGCCTTGGAATGCTTACAGCCCTCCCAGCAGAGGAGTTCTTACTCTTGGGGGGTAATTGCTGGCCCTTGCTGGCCCTGCTCTCAGAAAAGCCTTCTCCAAAAAGCCAGCTTGTTTGAGAGTTAGGCTTAGGTTTCCGAGCCTGGTCTGGGCATCATACACAGATGTGCTGGAGTGGAGGCCTCGGCCCTCCAGGGACCCCGAGTCACACCGGTTATGCCAGTCCTCACACCTGCACACGGCCATCAGGCAGACTGGCCAAAAGGAAGTGGAGAGTTTTCCACGTCGGTCCGTGTTCCTGGAGTCCGGCATCTGAATAGCCCTCCCTTTGCGTGGTCAGGGGTTCCCACAGCCTGTAGGCAAAGGTCAGCCTTGCACCCATGGCATCCAAGCCCCTCTGTGCCCTGGCCCTGCTGAGGCCTCCCCTCCGGGGCTCACATCATGCCTTGCATCCCACAGTCCACTCCTCCGCAGGGATCTAGGTGGCCCCGGGCTCCACGGACGGGCCGCCTCCCTGTTTTCTTCCTCCCGTTCACCTGCCCTCACCCTCGGGGCTGGCTCCGCCAGGCTGGAGCTGCCCCCTTCACACCCACTCTGACAGGACCCGTGGAGCACAAGGGTTCCTCGAAAGGAGCACTAAGACATCAGACAGACCAGGGTTCAAATCCAAGCTTCTCTCATCTTGGGCAAGTTCTTAACTTCTTGGGGCCTCCGGTTCCTTGTAGGAGCGGGCAGAGGGGCAGAGGGAGAGCTGAGACCCAGCAAGGAAAGGCCCTATGACATTGGAGGCAAAGGCTGGAGTGATGTGGCCACGAGGTAAGGAACGCCTGGAACCACCAGAACCTGGGAGAGGCAAGAGGAAGGATCCTTCCTTGCACCTTTGGGGGGAGCACGGCCCTGCTGACACCCTGATTTTGGACTCGTGGCCTCGAGGACCACGAGAATGGATTTCTGTAGTTTGAAGCCACCAGGTGTGTGGGGATCCTTTACAGGAGCCCCCGGGAACGGCGTCTAGTGAGCCAAACGGCCCGTGGCAGTGTCCCATCAGCCTGGCCTGATTTTCTTACTGCTATTTTGAGGACCAGGGAAAGGGGTCCAGTGGGAAGGTCGTGTATTAGTTTCCCAGGGTTGGTTCCCTCTGCGGAAGAATTCTTTGATGCCGTTCTCCTAGCTTCGGGGGCCTTATCGGCGGTCTTCTCTGTTCCCTGGATGGTGGGGCATCACTCTGTGGGGGCTCTGTCTTCCTCTTTATGGGGTCTTCTGCCCGAGTGGGTGTCTGTGTCCAAATATCAGGACAGTGCTCATATTGGATTGGGGGCTCTCCTACCCCGTGTGACCTCACCTGAACCAGTTACATCTGCAACAACCCTATTTCTGAAGTGGGGACGGGGTTGGCGCTGGCTTCCATCTAGGACTTTCGTCGGAGAGAAACACTCCAACTCATCACAGCGGAGAGAAGCATTCTTCTGTGAACTGTATCACGTGCAAGGACTTGAACTTCAGGAATTTTGGTTTCTCCATTTTAAAGATAAACTTTTTTTTTTTTTTTTGGCTGTGAAATCAACACCCCAGTTTTGGAGCTTAGGGGCCAATCATAACTTATGCAAAGGAGCTCTGGGCATGTTGACAAAACTGAAAAAACAGATGTCTCTAGCCGACTGGAGATCAATCTGAGCCGAGCGGAAGCTTGGGAATTTCAGGTGAACAATCCATGAATAATTGGTCTTCGCTGTTCTTTCATTGCTGTCTGTTGGAACTGCCTTAATTCACACTGATGCTTTTGGCAGACTTAATGCCCTGAGATTTCACAAGCAAACACGCTCCGCATCACGGAGAAGCAGAGAGACGATTTAAAATACCCCTGAACATGCTCCTGAAAAATTGTGTAGGACTTTGTCTCCCTCCCCTCTGCCTCCCTTCTTCCTTCCTTCCTCCCTCCCTTCCTCTTCTCTCAATTTTCTTTCTGGGCTCAACTGTCAGTGCCCGCCTTTGCTTGTTAATTGTTCTTTTGTGATTTCCTTTGTAGTGGTGGTTTGGTAATTAGCTGCCCTACCTCCACGGAGAAGGGTGTTTCCTTAACAAGGCCTGCACTTGGCCTGTGGGGGCTTGGGGGAGGGGTTGCCTGCAGCGGAGGGGAGGCCGGAGGCCCTCTGCTCTCAAGGGCACCTGGCCTCAAGCCCTCAGCCCTCTTAGGCAGCTGCGAGCAGGGCTGAGGCGCGGAGGGTCCTCTTCCCCTTCATGACTCCAGGATCTGCTGCAGGCCCCTCGAGGCGTGTTTCCACGCTGGAATCTGGACAGTGTTATCCCAGACAATTCAATTCCTGCCAGAAAGGTATTGTCTCCCCAAAGGTTGTCTGTCTGCTTTTTTTCCTTTTTTGGGCCAAAGGGGAATTTTAGGCATTTTTAATTTTTTAAAAGAGAGTTGATGTTCCAAATGGGAACACCTGTATCTCTTGTCAAAACAAAAATTCAAAAAAAAAAAAAAAAAAAGTACAAACCCCAAAGCCAAAAGCCCATGAATCATCCTTTCTAAGATTTTCTATCTGTATTTCCACCCCCCCCACCCCGCGCCAAACACCTTTACAAACTTAAAATAAAACCCATGTGAGGATCTCTAGCTACCTCCTGATCTTCCCCTCCAGAATCAGCATGGGTGGGGGAAAGAGAAGCGGTTTATAATCCATTGTTACCAGAAGCTGAGCTTCTGCGAAGAAATAAAGGGGTCTCAAGTTTTGATTAGCCAGTCTGCTTTTTCAGTCTGGACTCTTTCTTGTCCTGTATCTTTGATCAGTGGGCCTTCCTCCAAGGGACGGGAAGAGTTTGTGACGTTCTTCTTGGGTTGGGTCTCTAACCAGCTGGCTGGACCCTGAGTCCCATGAAAATAGTAAGGTTATTTCCAGGGTGTTCACTGCCACAACCCTCCTCCCCAGCCCAGGCCCTGAGGACTCAAAAGTCCAGATTCCCATGTGGAATTCTTTTACTACCCCCAGAAGCAGGGACACCCAAAACAAGTAAACTTCTAATCCGCAATGCCATGCCACCCCCATCTGTGAGTCTGAGGAGGGGACAGTCTTTGAAATAGTTCAGTGAAGGTGTGTCTTTCATTCAGAATCTTTTTTTTTAATTAAAAGAATTCTTGTGAGTTTTGTTCTTTGATCCATAAGATATTTATTTTGGTTTTAGGAGTAAGGGTGACCTTTTCTTCACCAGATTTTTGATTGGCATTGATGCTCCCGTGCCGAAGGTCCTGTGTCTCCTAAGACCTAGAGATAGGCAGCTGGTTGGAGCTGAGAAGGAGCTGAATTATCATCAGATCTGGGCTGCCTCATGGAAGGGGCTCAGGAACGCTTTGGCAGCCCTTGGGGTGAAAATGGGTGTCTCAAATGCTCTTGTCTTGACATCCAGTTTCCAGAGGGGAGATGCAGCAAGCTCCCAACCTTTGCTCCTCAAGAAAACCCAAGTGTCTGGTGATGATGTAAGCTCCTAGGGACAAATGGAGGGTCATCGAGGTCTTAGAAAGAGTAAGTTGACTGTGTGTGCTCTCCCTAAATCTCTTACAGTCCAGGGAGCTGGAATGGTTTCCTTCTGTGAGATAACAGGAGGAGTAGGAGAGGGGGGGTCATCACAGACTCACAGACACCTGGTTGACTTAATGGGGTCACCATGAAACCAGAGGGAGAAAGGCACCTTGCCAGGAAATTTTGAACAACCAATTGAGTGCAATCCTTTTTATCATCAGTTCAAGTCTTCCTTATAGCAAGATGCTCCAGACTCAGTTCTTTCCTTTTGCTTCCTCGATAATTCCTGCTTCCACACGGAGACATGTTCCTCTTGCTGACTGAGTTGGGATCTTTAAATTCTTCTCTTTCAGCTCATTTCATTTCTCCCCAAAGTATATACAAAATGTTTCCAAATGGATGTCTCTCTCCGGTGCCATTTATGTATGTACGTATGTTTGTATTTTAAAGATTTTATTCATTTATTTAAGAGAGGGAGAGAGTGAGGGAGTATGAGTTGGGGGGAGGGGCAGAGGGACAAGCAGATTCCCCACTGAGCCAGGAGATGGACATGGGGCCCGGATCCCAGGACCCTGAGACCACAATGGAGTCAAAATCAGATGCTTAGCCATCTGAGCCACCCAGGTGTCCCTCCAGTGCCATTTTGAAAATCTCAAACATCATATTGACCTGAAAAATTTCCTCTCATTTAGGTGCACTTGACCCTTGAACAATGTGGGGGCTGAGGCGTTGACCCCCCTCTGCAGTAAAAAAATCCACATACAAGTTTTGATTTCCCCCCAATTTAACTACTAATAGCCCACGGTTGAACGCAAGCCTTACTGATAACAGAAATGGCTTTGTAGGTTATGTGCATGATAGCCTGGGTCTTACAATGAAGTCAGCTGGAGGAAAAAAGTCACAAAAAAAATCACAAGGAAGAGAAAGTACAGTTATAGTGCTGTATTGTATTTATAAAAAAAAAATCCACACATAAGTGGACCCATATGGTGCAAACCTGTGCTGTTCACGGGTCAACTGTATAGCCCGTTTTCTCCCTAAATCGTGCTGCCCTCTGCTTGGTCTGAGGCTGAACTCTGGGGAATGTGCTAGCATCCTAAGCGTACCTGTTTTGTCATCACACAGACCTGAGTTCCAGTCTGGGCTCTGCCACCCCCACGGTCGGGGGTTTGAAGCTCTCCGAGGCTCGGCTGCCGAAGGGAGAGTCCAGGATGATGGGGTTCTCTCACAGCGACCTTAGATTAGGCAAAGATACTGACTACCCTTTCTAGCATGATCCTTGTGTGTACAACGTTCTGAGCAGTCTGAGACCTTCTACTCTCTTGGAAGGAAGAATCTTGCTAAATGCATCCCGTGTAGCCTTGGGTTGGAAACACACTGAAACCAGTAGTTCAGGGAGTCAGAACATTTTACATTTTACAAAACCCAAACCCGTTTATTTATTTGCAAAGACACTCAGCTATTGTCAGGCCTCAGTCTTTATGAAATAAATGAAGAACCTTCAAGAGAGTCCTGAGGAAAATGTGTGGTTTAGGTCTTAAAGCAAAAGACATAACCAGGGTGAGAAGTCACGAGTCCGTATGTAACGTTGGTCTTGTTCCACTCAGAGGCTCACTTTGGATATTTCCAAAAGTCTGTAAAATTTCTCCCTGCTCTCCTCAGTCTTGATGCTCTACCAAAGATCTTAGGAATAATATACCTAAGTTAGAAAATTGTGAGGATTAAGTAAGAGAATGGCAAACATTTTAACCGGCATATAGAAGCTGGTGACAAACGCACCTCGAATTATTTCTCTAGATTGTTCTCAAACGTAAAGGGAACAGAATGGACTATGTTAAATGTGTCTGAGGCTCTGACTGACCTTGATTTTCTTAGATCAGTGATCTTCAACCAGGGGTGATTTTTTACTCACAAGAGGCATTTGGCCACATCTGGAGACTTTTGGTTGTCAAGACGTGGGGTTGGAGGCGATGAGAGAGGGAGGATTGTGTGTGTGTGTGTGTGTGTGTGTGTGTGTGTGTGTGCGCGCGTGTGTGCTGTTGGCATTTACTGAACAGAAAAGCCAGGGATGTTGTTAAACTCCCTTCAATGCACATGGAGAATTCTCTGATCCAAATGTCAGTAGGGCTGAGGTGGAGAAATGCTGGTTTTAGATGGATCCTGGTTTCCTTAGGCTATATGTGTGAGGGGAGATTTTTCTTCAGTAAATTACACTAGTCCTGAGTTTTGAAAATCTATTTACCCATGATCTTTCAGAAAATATATAGAGCTTAATAAAAAGTTCTTTGATCTTAGGATCTCAGCATTTTTTACTACTGGTGATGGAGTGGCCACGCTTTTAGGCTTTAATTAAAAAAAACAAAAAACAAAAAACAGGGGCGCCTGGGTGGCTCAGTGGGTTAAAGCCTCTGCCTTTGCTCAGGTCATGATCCCAGGGTCCTGGGATCGAGCACCACACTGGGCTCTCTGCTCAGCAGGGAGCCTGCTTCCTCCTCTCTCTCTGCCTGCCTCTCTGCCTACTTGTGATCTCTGTCTGTCAAATAAATAAATAAATATCTTTAAAAAAAAACCCCAAACTAAAAAACCTTACCCATGTTATCACTGTAAAGTCTAACCCGTTTGCTGTGCACCTGAAACTACTCCAAAAATAAGGTCTATTTTAAAAAGTCTAATGTGAATTATTGAATAGTGATTATGGTCAAAAGAGATTTGTGATTTGTCTCTGAGTCTTCCCCAAGTGAAGTGTTACATAGGTAACGGTGCATAATGTACAAGAAAGTTGATAAGAGAGGAAATCCTACAAGTTCTCATCACAAGAAGAAGATTTTTTCCCTTTTTCTTCTTTTTCTTTCTTTTCTCTTTATTGTATCAGTGTGATAAGATGGATGTTAACTGAACCTGTTGTGATGATCTTTTTGCAATATATGCAAATTAAGCCATCATCCCGTACGCCTTCAACTTATACAGTGATTTGTGTCAATTATAACTCAATGAAACTGGGAAGAAAAGCTATGGTCAAATGAATTCCAGGAATAAAACTTATTTCTAATAAGATTCTTGAGATTCTTCACATCTTTTCTAATCATTGGATTAAGCAAAAAAAAAAAAATCTCATTTTGATTTAATCAGTTATGGGAATAAACCCCACAACTATCATACTGTTCAGGGGATTGCAAATCTCTAATATCCAGCACAAATTAAGAGTCTGTGTTCTTAATCCTTTTGCTGCTCCCCTCCTCATTCTGCACTTATTACTTTGTTGATGACTTAATTACATCGGTTCTCGGTTTACTCGTCAGAAAAATCAGGGATCAGATAAGCCACCTCCCTTGTTCCTCACAACACTGAGATTCTGTGCTCTTGTGAGAATTGTTGGGTGTGTATGTGTAGCGGGGTTGGGGAGGGACATATTTTGAGTGGAGGTCACTACGTAGAGTCTTCATACATAAACAGGCTGGGTGCTTGTGACCCCTAGGAGCTAGATCTCTAGGATTCAGAGGGACCCTAAAGCTGCCAAGTTCTCTTTTTGCTCTTCCCAAATTTCCACCAGTTCCTGTGGTTTAGTTTTTTCTAGCATCTTCTTTTGCCTTTCTTATCCTGTTGTGTGGATTGTGAAGTGTTGGGTGGCTTGGGTCCCGGGCCCCTGTTTCCTGTGACTTTGCACTGGCAGGCATGAGGGGGCTCAGGTTCCATCTTGACCCAGTGGAACTGGGCTAGGCTTGGAGGCTTTGGCTATCAGCAGAGATGACTCCTGCCCCAGGCCACTGGCTAAGCTTGGTTCCTCTGTTGAAGGATGGACACAAGTGGTGGGGAGAAGCTCCTCACCCAGCCTCCATTCTGCCTCAACTCCATGTAACATCGGATCTGGGATCGTTCAGAGAAGAGAGCTCTCGTCGATTGTTACAATAATTGCCCCTCTGAGCCACGCCTCCTCATGGCCTGTGCAATGGCTTGCCTTGGTCGGTTGGACACGTGTAGTGATGACAGAAGCAGCAGTTTGTCACCTTTTGTATTTGGGACGTACTCTCTGAGACCACACAAAGAGAGAAACCCAGGGAACAGTGTCAACAGTCAGGCACGTGAGTCCAGCCACACTAGAGCATCCTGTCCCAACTGAGCTGTCAGATGGCTGTAGACATGAATGACCCCCAGAAGGACCACAAAAGAACAGCGCTCCTGAGCCCAGCCCAAATCCGCAAAATCAGGAGCAATGATAAATATTTTGGGTGGCTTCCTGTAAAGAAATGGAAAACTGATATTAGAGCTGATTGCCCTTCAGCCCTTTGTGTATGTGATCAGGAGGCCTGGGAAAATCAGCTCAGGGCTCTGCCATGCTCCCTCGTCTCCCTTATTAGCCTCCTCTTGGTTTGCTCTGACTTCCACACTCCTCTTCCCTGCTTCCAGAAAGCCCTGTGCCTGTTGCCCATTATGCTGCAGTCATTGTTCACTTCATTCCTTGTCCATTTCTCTCTTTGTCCTGATTACCTCAAGAGCAAGGACTGTCTCCTTTACAACTTGGTATTTCCAGGGCCTAGAACAGAACTTATTGGGGCTCATTGGACAAATGGAAAAAGAGGTCATGAAACACAGCCATTTGTTCACATTACAGACAGCTTGCAGTGGCAGACATGACCTGGACCCTTGAAGCCTTCCCAACCTACCATCTTGCTATGCCAGGTCAAGCTACAGGAATTTGGGGGCTAGTCATGGTGGTTAATCAGGACTCTTTTAACTCTGATCCTCACCCAACCTCTTTTCTGCTTTGGTTTCTGCCAGCTCTTGACTTTCAAGTTCTTTGGAATGTCTAGCCTCAGCTAGTGCTCCGGCTCCGGTCATGGACCTCACCAGTGACTGGCCATCTGACTCTTCATCACTGGGGACTTCTGGCTGCAGAACACTGACTCCATCCTCTGCCCTCATCCTCACATCCCATTCCTTATCTCTCTTTGTCCCCTGACCTCTGTGATTTGGTGATGGACTGTTAGGGTCAAAGTTCACTGGCAGTTGTGTTAAGTGCTGAACCATGGGAAGAGTAGTGACATTGAGACCAGGGACAAGGTAAAGGCTACTGTGTGCTCTGGTCCTACTCCCATTGTATTTCACTTTATTATTTATCTTTTTCCTTCTCTGTCATGACACAAATACTTAATCTTATTAGGTGCTTTACTTGAACAGGAGCCTAAAATAATATGTGTGTGGAAGAGGATCCCAGGAAAGGTTAAAACTAATAAATGGCCATAGACTTGTTCGAGGTTTTATGTTAGAACTCCCCACTTTGGTATTTGTCTCTAAAGAAGGCGAGGGTTTTGCATCCATCAAGGCTGAGAGTGTTCAGGAGCTGATGGAATCCTTCTAGAACATCAAAGAATAAACATCTGGTCCCATTTATGCTAATATAATCTATGATCATTTCTTCAGATTTCAGGTTTATAAAAATCTCATAAATTACTAATCTCTGGATCCATTTTAAGATGCATGTACAACTCTGAATAAGAAGACAGTAATTTATACATACCCATACACACCCAAAGTCATACATAAAAAATAAGTCACGTCAACAAAGTAAACCAAGCCAAACAAATGTGTTTTGCTTCAAACCTTGAAAGTTCTTTCAATGCAAGGCCTGTAAAATTAAAGAGAAGACAGGAGATTTGAAATGTGTGTTTTCAGAGGAGAATCTTGTCTATTAAACCGGCAACAAAGTCTAATTTAAGACTTGTTAGAATCTTAGTTTTTCCACGGAGCTTTAAGGAGGCTGATAGTAGCAGAAGGCAGTAGCAGAGCTGGTATTTATAACCACCTTGAAGAAACTCAGAGCCTGTTTTTAACTCCCATTCCCTTCCCAAGTGAGCGTTGGCAATCTTTGGAAAATGTGTCTTCTCTAACCTGCTGCAAGGAACAAATGTGCCGTTGGAGGAATAGGCCCCAGGCTTCTAGAATAACTAAGTTTTAGTCCAGTCTGTTGTGCTAGGGGGGAGGCCCGTGAAAATGCTGGTGTGCCATCAGTGGTGGAGAGAACACAGATTTGCTCCCCCAAATCCACGGGCTCTTCCCCAGGGCAGGATGTTCCCTGGCAAGTAGGTGAGAATTATACTTTATTTCACCCGGGAGTGGACAGATGTTGGCAGCTCCGAGGTGGGAGCGGTTAAACAGTGTGCATACCTTCCCGTAACACCCCAGGAAGGTGACTGCCGGGCAGGTTTAGGAAGGACCTGTAGGAGCCCGTGGAGCCTCTGCCCAGGTCCCCGAACAGACCTCCCTCCTCCACCCCAACCAGGAGCAGAGATACTGATGTGTTACCCCAGCGAGGACTACCTTTTTATCATTAAGCCGTGGCCATTTGGGGTTTTCTTTGTTACCGTAGTTAATGTGACCCTGACAAAAATATACTGTTACTTGTATTTCTTTTAGGAAGCGAGGGTACAATGCAAACTGAAATGAAGGGGCTAGAACAGCTGGAAAGGGTTGGGCTGCCTCTTCACCTTCCCAGAGGGGTTCTCCAGTTCCCTAGTTAAGAGGAGTGTATTGAGGGGCACCTGGTGGGCTCAGTCAGTGAAGCGTCAGCCTTTGACTCAGGCCATGATCTCAGGGTCCTGGAAGCAAGTTCTGGGTTGAGCTCCCTGCTCAGCAGGGAATTGGGCTCTCCCTCTACCTCTGCTCATGCTATGTCTCTCTCCCAAAAACCTTAAAAACAAAACAAAACAAACAAACAAAAAAAACCTTAAAAAAAAAAAGGTAAGAGTATACTGATGGCCAGACTTTATTTTAACTATGAGTCTGGAGGGAGAGTGGATGGAGTTGCAAACGGGTGGGGGGGGGCGAGTGGTGGGGAAGGGAGGTCTGCACGGGTCTCTCTTCTCTGTAGCCCATTCAGCACATTGTCAATTATATGAGACCCTCTGGAGCCCGGAGATGACTTCAGTTTAAAAAAAAAAAAAAAGTGGAGAGCAGGCTATGTCTTTAAAATGTCTTGAAAATGAAGGAGCAGAGGTACGAAGAAATGGCTTTTGGAGAGGCTTTGACCTGATGTCTGATTACTCTGACCAGAAAAGGGCCTATTTGCCTTTCTTCATTTCTCCCCAAATCTTGGGTCCTCTTCTGCAGTGAAAAAGATGAAAAGCACAGGTTTTTTCTACTCCATAACATAAACCCTAAGTTACTTCCCTTATTTGTAAAGATAGGCTTTTCTGGACACTAAGGTGATTGAATATTGATTTGGTTAAAAATGGAGAATGTCTTTGCTTAAACCGTCAGTTCACTGTTCGTCTGGTTGTCCACCTAACTTCTATTACATTCTCTGAAAAATCAATTGAATTTAAAATGCCATGTAGGGTTTACTGAATTTCATGTGAAGAATGAGTAATAACAAGAAAGATTGTTTGGTCCCAGAACCGAGCAAATAAATATTTGATTATTTAGTGGGGGGAGAAATAAAGCTAATTGTTTAAACATCGCTTGATGAGAACACTGTTTTGCCAATGCCGTGGTGGAAAAGAACACATCTTTATCTGATAATAAAAAATACCAAGAATTACTTAAAGCAGTTTGTTGCAGTAACTGCGTGGGATCTCCCAAGGTTTTTGAGGGTAGTCATTTCTCCTTGTAACAATCGATGCCATTACCAGGTCTATTTCAGAGAGTAATGATGGGCAGATTACATAGTAGAAGTATATTTTGTATCATGCTGGAATTTGTGAATGAGAATAATACTTTGTCCATTGATCACCAAAAGAAGTCTCTGAATTTTTGACTTCTCTTGGGGGAGAAAGTTCTGCTTTGGTCTGGAGAGCGAGCAAAGGGAAGCCATCTTTCTTTCCTTAGGCATCAACAAGAAAGAAGGGTATAGGAGGCCATCTTTCCACCATGTGGACAACCAGTCTTAAAAGGAACCAAGTCATCATGTCAGCAGTGGAGAAGAGAATTTTCTGCAGCAGGCTTGAACAGTTTCAGCCTCGTTGATGTTTTAGTCCAGATAATTCCTTGTTGTTTAGTCTGTCCTGTGCATTCTAAGATATTTAGCAGCATCTCTGCTAAAGTAGATAAGCCAATGATAGATGCCAATAGATGTTACTCCCCGACCCCAGTCACAACAATCAAAAATGCCTCTAGGTTTTGCCAAATATATCCTGGGGGACAAAACTGCACTGAGGCAGGACTGTCTGGTAGAAATATAATGTCAATTACATATGCAATTTAAAATATTCTTGGAGCCATATTAGAGAAAGAGAAGAAACAGGTGACATTAATTTGAGTAATATGTTTTAACTTCATTTATTAAAAATATAATTTCAATTTTTAATAATATACATGATATTTTACTTTTTAAATAAATGATATTATGATATTTGATAAAATGATATTAATGATATTTTACTTTTCTGGTACAAAGTCTCTCAAGACCAGTGAGTATTATGCATTTAAATTTTTAAAATTTTAGCCACATTTTAAGTGCTCAGCAGCCAAATGCGGGCAGTGTATCTCTAAAGCAACCAACACAGGAATTTGCCCTATCTTTGGACTTCTAGTTAATTGTGTCTTTAAGTTTCCTTTTTCGAAAAGGCGGTATTGTCATTCTTTCTGTCCTAATATGAACCCATATGTCTCTTCCTGATAATTGAGCTATTAAAAAACTCAAAGTATCTTTGCTAACATTTCTTTCTTTCTTTCAAATTTAATATATTTATTTGAGAGAGAGAGAGAGAATGAGAAGGGAGCTGAACAGGGAGCTAGACCTGGGCTTGATCCCAAGACCCTGAGATCATGACCTGACCCAAAGGCAGATGCTTAACCAACTGAGCCACCCAGGCCCCCCTGCCAGCTAGCATTTCTTCCTTATTATGCATTGGCCATTAGCAGGTTTTTTTTTATTTTTTATTTTATTTTTTATTTTTATAAACATATATTTTTATCCCCAGGGGTACAGGTCTGTGAATCAACAGGTTTACACACTTCACAGCACTCACCAAAGCACATACCCTCCCCAATGTCCATAATCCCACCCCCTTCTCCCAAACCCCCTCCCCCCAGCAACCCTCAGTTTGTATTGTGAGATTAAGAGTCACTTATGGTTTGTCTCCCTCCCAATCCCATCTTGTTTCATTTATTCTTCTCGTACCCACTTAAGCCCCCATGTTGCATCACCACTTCCTCATATCAGGGAGATCATATGATAGTTGTCTTTCTCTGCTTGACTTATTTCGCTAAGCATGATACGCTCTAGTTTCATCCATGTTGTCGCAAATGGCAAGATTTCATTTCTTTTGATGGCTGCATAGTATTCCATTGTGTATATATACCACATCTTCTTGATCCATTCATCTGTTGATGGACATCTAGGTTCTTTCCATAGTTTGGCTATTGTGGACATTGCTGCTATAAACATTCGGGTGCACGTGCCCCTTTGGATCACTACGTTTGTATCTTTAGGGTAAATACCCAATAGTGCATTAGCAGGTTTTTATCTTAAGTGCTGTAAAGGAGTTGCTTCTGCTCAGGAACCTGGCATATCTGCCTGCATGTCCAGAGCTTACAGACTTATGAAAGTCTTTCTTGTTCACAAGCTATTCTTGATTCTCTGCATTTCCTTGAGTCCTTTGGGCATGGACATTAGCATCTCACTGCTAAGTCCTAGCTTGCCTCTTTCCCAGATGTAGTGTTTTTTGTTTTTTGTTTTTTTTTTTTCTGCCTCTGAGCCCTGCTGTGGGCTCAACCCAGCATATTTTTGGGTTTGAGGAGCAATGGAGAAAAATGAGAGAGGGGACCTCTTAAGTTTCAATGGGCATAATTGGGCACCTTTGTTGACTTCCACTGGAATCACGGTAAAACTGGAAGAAGGAATTCCCACAGATTTGTCAAAGTCAGCAACCAACAGAAACTTCACGAGGATGTTTTAGGAGATTTTGTTTTTCAGATGCAGGAGGCTTACATAATGGAAAACACTTTAGGTGGGAACTAGAAATGTTGGGGGGAAAAATCATAGTTTAATCCCCTTTCCCATTTTACAGATGAGAAAACTAGAGTCTGCGGGATTCGGTAATTTGCCAGGGGTCTCTCTGCAGCCTTAGTAACAGATTCAGGACCATAACCTGTTTCAACCCATCAAGTGTTTCCACCTCAAACCACTGCCTCCCGTATTTACTCAGAGTTTATGCAAATAAATTCTGTGCTCCTCTCCATGCCTGGGTGTTTTAAAAAACAAAAGCTTTTCTTTTAAAATCATTTTAGACATCTATGGAAGTTACAGAAATAGTACAGTTTCCATATCCTTCACCCCGCTTTTGAACGATAAAATCTAACACAGTAGCACAATGATCAAAACATTGACTTTGACCTCAGATCTTATTCAGCTTTTTACTAGCTCTTACATGAGGTCCTTAAAAAAAAAAAATAGCGTATGTTCCATGAAATTCCACCACATCTGGATGGCTGCACCACAGTGGGGAAAGGGAACTGTTTGATCGTCCCCCCAAAACCTCCTTGACCCCCTTTATAGGCATAGCCTCCCCTAGTTCAACCCCTACTGCTGGTCTGTTCTTCAGTGATCATGAAACTTTCATCAGTTTGAGAATGGTCTATAAAAGGAGGAATATAGTAGGCCAACTTTTGAGACTGGCTTTTCTTTCACTGAGCACAATGGCCCTGAGATCCATCCCAGTTGCTACTTTGTATCAACGATCCATTCCCCTTTGTTGAGGGAGAAGGTTCCATTGTAAGGATGGGCCAGATTTGGTTTGACTGGTTACCCACCCGAAGGCACCTGGCTTGTTTCCAGTTTTTGGTGCCTTTTAAAAATGAGTTGCTATAGGCATTCCAAATTCATTTTTAATCATTTTCCAGTGCAGGTGGTAGCCTGGATTTTTAGAATTCATTTCCTGCCCTAACTGTTAGTTTGTAGCCATCTTTATCTGGATGAGAAACAAAAAGGAAAGAAAGAAACACTGGTGGCAAACTGTTGACTCCACAATTTGGGGCATGTTAGAGATGGAATTAAGTTGACTGCAAGGGCTAGACTTCACACGAATGAAAGAATTTGTCTTTGAGATCAGTGGTTCTGACAGAGGGTCCTTGGACCAGCAGCATCAGCGTTACCAGGAAACTGATTAGAAACGTTCATGTTCAGGTTCCAGCCCAGACCCGCTGAATCCGAAACCCTGGGGAGGGCGTCCAGCAACCTGCTTGAGCCTTGTGAGAACAGTCGGTTAAACTAATAGCCGAGGAATTCCACATTTTCAAAAGGGAGGCTGTGTATACATGGCCCAATTCTATAGGAGTGTGTTGTCCCTCTGGGCTGGGTAGGCAGTGGTCTGGATACCCTCCCTTTTCTTTTTTTCTTTTTGGCAAAGAGTGCCCAGTGGGTCCAAATATTCTGGTACGTTTTGGAACAACCTGTGCTTTAAGTTTTTGGTTTCCTCATGGAAACAAGGTGGGAAGATGGATATAATTTAGAGGCACTATGGGGAACAATGTGCCTATCAAAGGAGAAAGCTCCTGGAGAGGTTCATTTAGTTCAGGGCAGGTTTCTCCTTTGGAAAGATGCTTCCAAATCAGACAAGGCTCTTGGGTTGATGGGTTTTTGAGCATCGGATGTACCACGTTTAGGGGATTTCATAGAATAAGACCCGGTCTCAGGCATCATTGAGAAGCAGGGAAGGCTGCCTTTGTTGTCTGGCTTCTGATTTTTGGTTCCCTCCTGCCTGTCCTCTGACCTTTTGTAGGATTCCTGGGAGTTCTGTAGTCTCCCTGCTGCCCCATTTCATCTCTCCCAGGATTCATCAAAACATGCTCTGTGTTATTTTTTTTTTTTTATTTTTTTGGCAAGCTGTTTAGGCCCTATCCTCTGCCAGGTGACACTGGATTAATTAGACAGGTGAATCCCTCAATTTTGTTATAAATTTGGCAGGTTATCCCAGAGACATGCTATCACTTTGTTACATACTCCATACTTTTCTTGGAATGAAGTCAGTGCGGGCTGACAGTAAACGCCAGGTATTACGCCTGTTGGAGAAGGTGTATGGATGAATCTTTCCATCAGTTACTGAAAATACATCCAATTACTAAGAAGGTGCCAATCGATCAGGATGGTCCCATAAATAGTTCTTGTGGATGCCTAGGATTTGAGTGTGTGCGGGTGCATGTGTGTGCAGGTGCATGTGTGCGCGTGTGTGTGCGCACATATACAGTGGGTAGTCTTGAGGGGAGACATTTAGATGCTTTATGCAGAATGTGAGGAAGCTGTTCATCTTCAGGTCTGACACGTCCGGGGAGAAATTGTTTCAAGTGAAAGGATGAAGGCTCAGGTCAAATAAATCCCAATCGTTTGTTTTCATTTTTCCCCCCTAGTGCCTTCTGTCTGATTTGAATCATCATTCCTTTTGAATTCATTCTCCTCTATTGAAAAACAAATGTTACTGACTTGGCGGTGCTCACCCCTCGGGTCCTGCTCTGGAAGGTTTTCCCTCCTTCCTCTGGGCGTGAGGCAGGGGCTGAGGGGGAGGTTGTCCGGGAACACCGAGGGCTGAGGGACCATCGGCCCGCCTTTATCCTAACTGCCAAATAAACTTCTTAAAAAGACTCTTTGTCTGTTTGTGTGAATCCCCGCTCTGCCTCTGCCCCTTTCCCCAGAGCCTGGAGAATAGAAGTCACCAAAAATGATGGAGCCGCTTTGGAGGACAGATTCTAATTTCTTTCTCTGAAGGCTGCCCTGAAATTCAAAGAAGCATTATTACTTCATCCAATTTAAAACTCTGCCCGCTGCTGAATGGGCAAGCACCTAATTTCACCTTTGGAGGCAAATGGGAAGCTTTTTGTGTTGAAAGACAGAAGAAGAGAAAAGAGGATTCGGGAGGATAATTGAATGGAAATCCCTTTAAGGTGCCAGAAAACAGCTTCCATCCAAAGGGATGAAACGAGGTCAAACTGTATTTGTTAAAAGTGTGGGGCATGAAAGCCTTAATTATTTCTTTGGAAAGTCGTGTCTTGTAAAGACTTAAACAAAAGCTTCAAGAAGGTAGAAGCTGGGAGAAATTGCCCACGGCTTTGGAGAAGGTGGAACCAGGGGAAGGCAATTACTGGCGGACAATACTATATTAGCAGGGATTATTCTTCCAGATGGGGGGGGGGGGCCCTGGGTAGGGGTTAGGGTGGATCTAGTAAAAGATGGCCTGATGGTGTGCCTGGAATGGGAGGGAGAAGGGACAGCGTCACCCTGGCTGTGCAGGCCAGGGGAGGGCAGGGGTTGGGCTTGCTGGCTAAGGAGGCGAAGAAATAGTCCTTTTTTTTTTCTTTTTCTTTTTTTTCTAATTCATTTGAGATTGAGAGAGAGAGAGCATGAGTTGGGGAGGAGCAGAGGGGGAGGGAGAAGCAGGGTCCTCACTGAGCAGGGAGCTGGCCATGGGGCTGGACCCCAGGACCCCAGGACCCCAGGACCCCAGGATCATGACCTGAGCTGAAAGCAGCTTCTTAACGGAGTGAGCCACCCAGGTGCCCTGAAAAAGTCCTTACTTCTTATACGCTAAGGAAGATGTAATTTCTCTTGGAGCAGAATGGTGCGAGCTGTTGTAGTGGATGCGCTCTGGAGTCGACAGATGTGCATTCGAATTTCCAGTCCTTCATTTGCTATGACATTAGACACGTTCCTTGATGCTCACCTGCCTCATTTGTGAAACGGGGGGAAATGTTGCCTGCCACAGATGGCGAGAATGTACTCGAGTAATGTGGGGTGTGGTACGTTACAGATGCCCCAGAGATGTCAGTCCTCCGGGTCGCTCCTCTGCTTGGTTTGACTTCTGCAGGCTCCCTGAAGTACGGTAGGCTCTTGCCCTTAAACTCGCGCCCGGTGTTCTCATCCCTGCACTGCCCTTGGTGGTGTGCTGGCAGGGTTCAGGGGCAGCCCCCTCTTTTTCATCTCTCCCTCCGGACCCTTGGTTACCTGTGCTTTGGCCTCTCTGTGGGAGTTCGCTAACTACAGAAGGAACCGTAATCACTCCCAAGATCAACAGGGTCCTGGGCTGAGTTTGCCTCTCTGGCACCTTTCTATTCACTGAATCCCAGGGCAGTGTCTTTCTCCAAGGAAGGGGGCGCACTGACTAAAACAGTTCATACTGTGCCTTTGGGTTGTTTCATGGCACACAGAACTCCCCCTTAAGCATTCTGGTTTGGATACGTATTCCGTTCCGCGAGCCAGCCAGGAACTCTGCCGGGCTTCTCATCAATCATGCTTTTCGTGGCAGGAACTGACAGTCCAGCTGCCCCTTCTCTGTATGCCTCCTTCTCATACTGACATGGCAATTCTCAGACCCGGGGTCCAGACAGCGTGTTGGGGTTCCCCAGTACCTCAGCTGGGGATTAGCAGTCAGATCAGTGGGTAGAGGGGGGGCAGGGAGCCCCTTCTCAAGTTTCTGGGAGGCCTCTTTGAAAAGATTACCTATCCTTATTACAAACAGGCACACAAGACTTATGCAGGAAGGCAGGAAAGATTTCCCCGAGCCTCTCTAAGAGTGGATGACAAGCACAGATTTCAGGGGATTGTTAATTCAGAAACCAGAGCCTCTGCCTGGTTTGCTGCGTGAAGAAGAATTTCTACAGTACATTCAGGTTTTGTGGGCTTCAGTCTTCCTTGTCTGTGCTCAGGAAGTCAAGTAGAGCCTGTCTTTTTTTTGACAAGAACTGGCAAAAAGTAGCAACCATGTCCTACTTTCCCCAATGACCCAGTAAAGGAGGATTTCTGGGTAATTTGGTTTTTTTTTTTTTTTTTTTTTTTGGCTCATTTGAGGAAGCTACACACACTATCAGGAGTAAGGATGCAAAACTCATCTTTGTGGACAGCCTGGATTTCACAGGAATCAGGCGTGGGACATCTTGGCGGAGGAAATGCAGGATATTAGAGCAGCTACAGCCATAGCCACTGGATTTCGCAGTTCCGTACCTCCTTTGGGGGACTCGGGGATACACACCTTCAATTCCTTGCCTTGTTCTTTTTTCTAAATTGGCAGAAACCCCCGCCCCCTCAGGCAGACATGAGTGCTGTGTAAAAGAACAGTCTTGGTGGCTTTGGAACAACGGTATTCAGTGCCGCACCTCAGAGGCCTCTGGAGAAGGGGAGCCACTGAGGCAGCCATGACAATGGCGCCGTCTTTCCTCTCTCACACTCTCACCAACGTACAGGAGACTAAGGAGTGTTCGTATCAGTAAGATCGAGTCAAGTCCGATCATTATTGGTTACAGTCAGCAGAACTGACTGCAGGAAATGCCTTTCTCTCTTTTTCCCCATCAATTTACTCAATAAGAACTTGAAAGCTGCTTACTAAGGGCTTTTGAGCATTCAGCTGTTGTTGTGACCTCGGCCATAAAATGTTGACGCCATTTTCATGGTCTTCAAGCTCAAGGTTAATCTGGATTTTGGTTGTTTGTCTAGGGATGGCAATGGGTTTATGTTCATTATTGTATGGTGTCTCAGGCAGCTCTGGCTGCTATAATAAATATAATAAATAAAACTCTCACAGCTCTGGAGTCTGGGAGATCAAGATCAGTGTGCCAGAATGGTCAGGTTCTTGGTCAGGGCTCACTTCTTGGCTGGTAGGTGGCCTTCTTGTTATGTCTTAGATGATAGAGAGAGAGAGAGCTCTGTGTGGTGTCTCCTCCTCTCATAAGGCCTTTAAGCCCATCAAGGGGGCTCCACCTTCGTGACCTCATCTAAACTTAAATTACTTCCCAAAGGTTCTACCTCCAAATATCATACCATTGAGAATCAGGCCTTCAGTATATGGATTTTGGGGGGACTCCACAATGTGGTTTCTACATGACTTACTTAGCAATAGTCTCTGAGATGTGGGATATAGATGAAAAATGTACTGGTTACCAAACTGAACTCCACAGTGGAATGGTAAACTTAAAAATGGTAAACCAGTTGTCTGCCCTGGTGCAAGAGACAAGAAGAGAGCAAGAAGAAAGAGGGGCAGAGATTATTCATTGTTACTGGGTAATGGGGAGATAGGCTTGAAGCCGTTGGTGGAAATCACTGTGGTGACCCACATGAGGAACCTACCTTCTTCCGAATTTACTCTTCTTACCATCATCTTTTACCAATGGGCTTTCAAGTGTCAGTGCATTCTAGGGTAGAGCAGCAAAGATATTTAAACAAATTATGTGGGAATTGCTAGGGATTGGCCTATGGGTATTGAATGAAGACAAGATCCTGTCACAGCAATAGCACTTGCCTTCAAGATGGAGGTTTGGATTCTTCCTCAGCTCTGACAACTTGTTGCTAACATGTCCTCATTCACGTAAGTGGGATAAGAATGGTGGGCTTGGTTCCTAGAGTTATATAAGGAAAGAGGAGGGATACAGTACAGTGATTCCAGAAGATGGTCAGCATGAATCTTTCTCCAGTCTGTGGTAGTATTTTCTCTAAAGTTGTGACAAGAGGGCCAAGTAAGCGGTCAGCCTGTTATGTAGTTGAGCTTAACTAACCCTAACCTCTCTCCACACTTTCATTTCTGATGACACCCTTCCTCTGACGCATTCTACCTGCCAAAATCAAATCTGCACACCCCAAGATTCAAATAGCCCAGGCCCAAGATTCAAAAACTCATGTTATATGCCCTTACTCTCTCTCTCCCTCATACCTTAGGCTGTAGAAAACACACACACACACACACACACACACACACACACACACACACACTTTCTTGGTTAAGGGCAGTATCTTACTTTTCCAGTGATAATGTGTTCTTCCTTAAATGAAAGGTAGGTGATAGCAGATGATAGTCTCCAAGCACACCTGCAGATCCTTCTGGAATGTTTTTAATGAGGGACTGAGAGGCTTCCCAGAAAAGAGCTCTTTGTGAGGATCCAAGGCACCAGAGAAATGGGCTTGACATCATCACCAAGCTTCAACCATTGGAAGGAAGCCAATACATTATCCATGGCCCAGTGACTCTCATCTCAGATTTGCCTATAGTCCAGTACCACCAAAGACTCATGTCCAGGTCTTCTGGAGATGGAGGGTTGTGAGTAGAGATTGAGAGGACTTGTTTTCTCTCAAAATCTTAGGCAGCTCTGGAGCACAGCTGTGCTGCCCTAATGTCCCTCCAGCAGCATTTAGCATAAAAGAGGAAGGGGCATTTTCTTTTAGCTTGCTGGTGGACGTGAAGGGAACCAACAGAGATGGCTCATCTAGTGGGAGTGACAGTGATGGCTGTCAGGCTTGGTGGTCCCCAGCAGGGACAACAGCCAAGGTGATCATGCAGGTGGCAATAGTTTTGGGTAGAAATGGCTCATTGGTGGTAAAGGGCCCAGGGCAAGATGCCTTGCTATAGGGTACAGCCTGGCAGGCAGTGGTGGCCTCACCTCTGGGAATCCCCAAAGTAGTAAGAATAGGGTCAGTCATTTTTTTTTGTGGGGGGGGAGCACTTGTGATATACACTTCATGGGTCTCCCTTGGCTGGAGGTCCTCACCCATCAGGTGTGAGTGGGAAATAATGGCTAATATGGCCTGTTATTATTGACATGAATGTATTTTATATGCAGGGCGTAATGTACTCTTTGGGAAGGGATAGGTCCAAAAGAGCAGCTTGTCAGATTGCCACAAATCCAGGGTTTTTGGAGGAGGTGAGATTGCAGGAGATTTTGGAAGATGGAAGTTATCTGGGTTAGTGGAAGGAATGCATTTCCAGACTCCCAGCAGTGTTTTAGAGAGTGCTACCCTCTTAGCCACATCTTTGCAGTCTGAGGCTAAGATGCTCATTTTGAGCCTATTAGAGACCATGTATCCAATACTAGGAAATCCTCAGCGGCCATCCTTGGCCTGTGGGGATGTGGATTAAAGGGTAGAAATGGTCACTTTACTTTCTTAGTGCTTGGTAGAGTGAATCATGAGGATATCCATTCTGCATAATTTCCTGGGAAGCTAAGGAGGAGTTCCAGACTGATGACAGCTGCTCCTGTCACTTTAGGGTCATTTTTTATGGTGACCTTGACCAAGAAGTCTTTCTTTTAGAATGAGGTTCTATTCAGAGATTCGCAATTATTTCTCCATGAAGGATCACTTTGTTCAAGATGCTTTGCCTATTAGTCTTGTGTTTAGGAAGATTCCTCTACCCACACTAACCATGCTATTTTGTTAAGTAGTCACTATTTTCTTTACTTTTTATTTTAATAAGACATACATTTGTCATCTCCAGGTCTTTGATCTGTGTGAGCTCAACAGTTACACCAGATTGAGACAATACTGTGCGGGGCCCAAACAAAATTATGACGAGGTCACCAGCCTGTGTAGAGCTCCTCTGGGTCAGTGCACGGATTTTATTAACATTTTTAAAATGCCAAATGTGGTTGCAAACATTCATCTTCTCTTCCTTTGAATCTCAGGCTGAAAACAAGCCCTTCATTTTTTTTTTTTAAATTTTATTTATTTATTTGGCAGACAGAAATCACAAGTAGGCAGAGAGGCAGGCAGAGAGAGAGGGGGGGGGGAGACAGGCTTCCTGCTAAGCAGAGAGCCCAATGCGGAGCTTGATCCCTGGACCCTGACCATGACCTGAGCCCAAGGCAGACTGAGCCATCCAGGCGCCCCAAGCCCTTCATTTTTCTGAAGTTGTTCTGACCTGTGGTCTGAGTGAAGGAGAGGGCAAAGAGCTCAGAGGGATCTTTGTGTCCCTTCTGGGGCCCTCCATGGTGGGACACACTCATCACATACACGTGGCATCACCACCATATTTGCAGGGATGGTTAACATGTTTGCCAGTTTCCGCCTTGAACCCATTTACTGGGTGTGAGGGCAGTGGTGGTTGCTCCATGGGTACCAATGCTGGGGACCCTGTCTCTTGTCTTTCAGAGATGTTCCCAACCAGGTGAAGGGTAAGGTGGAGAGAGAAGAAGAAGCAAAGGAGCTGGTGGGAGAGGGGGGCAAGACGGGGCACGCGAGAGGCGAAGCCAGGAGCAGTTGCCAGGGAGGATGAGGAGCAATGATCATACTGACATTGTTTTCAAATAATTGCAGTTACCAAGAAAGAAACCACAGCTGATGACAGTGAATTATTGAGTGACTGAGAGTCAGAAATGCGTGTAATAAGTGAAGAAAAGCAGTGTAAGTCAGAGAGAGAGAGAGAGAGAGGTGTGGGGGAAGTGGGGGGATTCTTGCTACTGAAGTATCCACCCTCCCTTTTGTTAGTCCAAAGTGCTTTAACCTTTTTCTTTGCCTTTCTACTTTTAGGGAAAAAAAAAACAAAGCAAAACAAAACAAAACATGGGGGGTGCCCGGGTAGCTCAGTTGGTTCAGCATCTGCCTTCAGCTCAGTTCATGATCCCTGGATCCTGGGTTCAAGCCCTGGCATTGGGCTCCTTGCTTAATGGAGAGTCTGCTTCTCCCTCTCCTTCTGCCCCTCCCCCACCACTCATGCTCTCTCTCTCTCTCTCTTAAATACATAAAATCTTTAAAAAATTCCATTAAAAGAAGGAAAAAGATACACACACACACACACATATATGAATGATGACATAATTATAGAACAAACACCCATGGTTTATGTTTCATAATTTATAGAGATGATTTACTACAGTTTTGAACACTCCACTACACATCCAACAGTTGTGAAATTCTCGCTATTCCCTCAGTGGGAGGCTGGGGGATAGGAACGCTTGCTCTCGCAGCCTCCTCCATACTGTGTTCCTGGTTCCTGGGCATTGGGAAGCGGGATTGCTTGTCGGGGACAAACAGCTCAGCTTCCTGGTTTATGGGTTGTTGAACCAATGACTCTCCCCGCTGTGGTGGGACGCCCGGGAGCCTGCGTTGCTCCCTGTTTCCCCTGGCAATCTGCTCTTTCTCTCCAAGCTGTGGCTGCTTGACTGACTGTGGCAAGGGCAGGGGATCTCAGTTGGCAAACGAGGAGAAGAGAGGGCAGGATGGGGCATGGAGCCCTTCAGCACTTACCTCTGGACCCTGGAGAATGTGGCAGGTCTGAGGAGGAGGACAGAGGCCCGTGTGTCGCACCATAAAATTCTAGGAACGCTCCATCTGCACGGCAGGCCTGAGAATACCCAGCGTGACAGTGTATATAAAATTTCTGGCTTATATGCTTCTTAATACCAGTCTATAAAAATAACAGTCCAACTGGATGAGATCATGGCAAGGTTGTGTGGGGCCATATGCCGTGGGCCGAGTTGGTGCTGATGGATATTTGGAGGCTTATGTTCTTGGACTTGTTGGTTTGGGAAGAAGAAATCAGAGGGTGGGCGTGGGGCCCAGAAGTAGGAGAAAGCGAATGAGGAAGAGGGTGAGCCTGTCTTAGAAGAGAAGCCCATCAATTAAAACATAATGAGGAAGTGTAGGGAGAGGAGTATGACCATTTACTGGGCATCCGTCATGTGTCAGAGAATATTTATGTTGGTGTTTTGTCTCATTTAATCTTCTGTGCAGTATGAGTCAGACCGTGGCAAGTCCCATTTTCCAAAGGGGGTAAACTGAATTTAGACATTAGTAAGTATCTGATACTTGACTGAAGGCTAGAAGGAGGGTAGAGACAATATCAAGCCCAGGACTGTATGACCCCAAGGCTGTGATCACTCTTATGCTATAGAGTGACGGAAGTTTTGTTCTGATGTGGATGGAAATCTCCAGTTAGCATCTTGATGGCTTTGGGAACTTTTGGGAACTAGTCTAGCTGATTCCAGTCTATCCAACTGAGCGGTTGGCTTGGGATCCTGTGGATGAAGGATGAAGATCTCGCCTTTCCAAGCGCGGGTATTGTGGGATGGGCCATATGGACAAACATGGTTGCTGTTGGGTCAGGCTGTTGGGGACGAGTGACCAGTGACCAGTGACCAGGACCAGTGGTCAGCCCCTGAGAAAATACCTCAGCTTCCTTAGGGGGTAGATCAGACACATGCAGCTCTGACAGACAGACATGTGCAGACAACTAACCAGCCTTGTCATGGGCAGAAGTCCCTTTGGTATTGTCATGAAGGGACCCCTTCCTCTGAACAAAACCCAGAATAATTAAAAAACCCAGTTGCATCTCTGTATTATATTCCTATAAAAATAAAGCAGCTCCTGAATGTCTTCTGGGTCTCAGAAGCTTTACGTACATGATGCTTTTTGTGTTTCACGACCACCACATCGGAAGGTGGAAATGGCTCCATTTTATGGAAGAGAAAACAGAGGCTTGGAGGGGATAAGTCAGCTGCCCTCAGCAAATACTATGATTAAGCTGTTGATTTGTGATTTGAATTCCGTCTGCCTGATTTTGGAAATTTTTTTCCAATTGTGCCCGTCCCATCTCAAGAGGGACCTGGGAGGAACCTGTCTCCTTAAGTACATTGGGTGTGCTTTGGTTAAAACAGGGCCTGAGATCATATTTATCACCAACTTAATAGATTACATGGAGAATTTATTAAAAAATCTTGCATAATGCAGCTGTTAAATGGCTCTCTTACTTAAATTGGAAACAAAATTTTTTTCTCTTCATTGAAAGTAGTTTACATTTTTAAAAACAAAGTGACATTTCATAGCAGCTTTATTGATATACAATTCATATACCATACAATTCTCCCATTGAAAGTGTCAAATTTAGTGTTTTTTTTTTTATGTTCACAGAGGTGTACTGTCACCTTTGTGCACACCCTAAACCACATTTATGAACATCTTCATTTCCACAGCGATGTGACTTTTTTGTTTTTAAAAGATTTTATTTATTTATTTGACAGAGATAGAGAGAGAGCACAAATAGGCAGAGCAGCAGGCAGAGGGAGAGAGAAAAGCAGACTCCCTGCTGAGCAGGGAGCCTGATGCGGGGCTCGATCCCAGGACTCTGGAATCATGACCTGAGTTGAAGGCAGTTGTTTAACAAACTAACGCACCCAGGTGCCCCATGTTTTCTTTCTTCTTTCTTTCTTTTTTTTTTTTTTTTTAAGATTTATTTATTCATCCTGGAGAGAGAGAGAGAGAGCATAGGGGAAGAGGGAGATGGGCAGAGTGAGGGAAGGAGAATCTCAAGCAGATTCCATGTTGAGTACCGTGCCCGACTTGGGGCTCGAACCAAGGACCCTGGGATCATGACCTGAGCTGAAATCAAGAGTTGGCTGCTTAACTGAATGAGCCACCCAGGCGCCCCCAACATTATGTTTTTATTCAGAGAAAAGAAAGTAACATTAAACAAAGCTGAGAGAAAGAGGACCTCTCCCATTCTAGTCTTTGTGTACTCAAGATACTAAACAACATAGACACAACCAGCCTGTGCACATTGTTGGATGACTGCTTTTTAAAGGCGACATTTCCCATCTTGTTACTTTGCATTCATGGTGGCCCGTGATATTCCCTCACGCTGATGTGCAATAATTTACTAACTCACCCCCTTTCACTGAGCCATTAGGTTTCTTTTTCCCTATCATAAATAATGTTGCAGTGAACATCTTTGCACATAAAGCTTATTTCCCCTGTTGAATATATTTCTTGGGGTTGCATTCCCAAGAGTGGGATTACTCAGCCAGAGGGTATCAACATTTTATGTCCCTCTCTCCCTTCTCCCGTGCTTATTCCTAAAGAGGGGACTCTGTTTCACGAAATAAAAGTTATTTTTTATGTATATATATATATATATACACACGCACATATATATATGAGATATACATGTATTTTATTTATATAAAACATTATACATAAATATTTTATGCTTTCATTATATACATGCAAAAATAGTTGTGCTTTCATTCTACAAACCAGAGACAAGCAGAACTCCGAGAGGTCTAACATCACCCATTCCTTGAGAACCAAAAAGACGGTCCTTCATGCTTCCCACCTGGTGGCTTAAATAACTGCCACTTCTCTTAGAAAATGATTCCCATGGAAAGCAATTCGCTCAACCCCCTGACCTTTTATTGGTTGCTGTCAGCCTGGGGCAGCACTTTGTTTCCAGCTGCTCTGAAAAGCTACTTGTCCAGCTTAACCCTTTGAAGGCTGGCAGGGATGAAGAGGGTGGGGGATAGGAAGTGGGGGGAAGGGTGAACCTACCCATCGGTACTGCCCTGCCTTCAGGTCAGCGTGAGCTGCCCCTGGGGCAGACAGTGGTAGCTGCAAAAGTTAGGACATCCCCAACGTATTCTGTTGTAAATACAATAATCTGAGATGCTCTGACGTGTATTGATCTTTAATGTCCGTACAAGGGGCGCTGTTAGTGAAAACAGTGCTGAAGCCCTGAGAGGAAATTTTAGGGTGTGGGTGTATTCACCCCTGATGCCTCAACTCCCCAGAAACATATATTGAATTTCGGGATTTGGGGGCATTCTTCCATGTCATGTAAGACCATCTGGAATCCCTACTGGATTCGTGAAATTCTGGATCCCAGAAAGGTGCTCTTGGCTGTGTACGCTACGCAGTAAATCCAAATCAAATTCATTGAAAAGAGGACAGGAATTTTCATGTAATTGGAAAGTCCAGAGACAGGGCTGATGCGCAGCCGAGCTCGATCCAGGAGCTCAGGGTGATTACAGGGACTGGGTATTTTTTCCTCTCTCTCCTCTACTTTCCCTGGCGAGCACACAGCCTGCTTCAGGCTCTGCCGCAGGAACACCCACCATTTCCCTTCCTTGCTTCCTAGATGTCTTATCTTTTCTTCCATCTTGCCACCCATCTGGGGGTGTCCTGTGTGCTCTGAGACAGGAGTGTATCAGATAGCTATTGGATGCCTCTTTCTGGACAGAAAAAGATGCCTGAAGCTGGGCCTATGTCGAGGATCCCAGGTTGGGCCAAGGGGGCCGGCATGGCACAGGGCAGAGGAAAAGGGAAGCCAAATGGGGGAGCCCAGTAGCTGGTCCCCGGGGGTCAGGAGGCTGGCTGAGGGCTGGGCCAGGTGGCACAGCCGGGTGCTAGAGGCCACCCCGTGAACTCTGTAGAACCAGTATTGAGTGGCCTTGAGGGAGGTTCTCTAGAACACTCCCTGCGCCTCAGGAACATGGTGCAGAGGGAGCCCTTCTGGATGGGAGCTGCCCTGGCTCTCCTTTGGGAGCTTGTCCTTCTGCCAAAGGAACTGGAGGCCTCAGAGGCCAGGAGAGGAGGTCGGGGTTTCTCTATTGCACTGTCCTGCCAGTGGCTGTGTGATCTGGGGAGGACACATCCCCATTCTAGGCCTGAGTTTCTCCAGATGTTCTAGGGCTCTTTGGCTGTGGGACAGCTGGTGGTAGAGTCCCACAAGCCATAAACCTCTTCTGAGGAGTTGTTAACTGAAATGTAAACTGTTGATGGCAGTGGGAGTGACCCCCTCCTGGGTTATTTGCATTTTAGAATGCACTCCTAGGAGACCAAGATTCCTTGAGGACCCTAAAAGAATGGAGTCTTAATGGAGGCATAAAGGGCGTGTGTGTGTGTGTGTGTGTGTGTGTGTGTGTGTGTGAATGAATAAGAGTGTGGAGGGAGAGAGACAGTGATGGTTTAGAATTCCTCACGTCTTTGATCTGTCCCAGCTATACTGAAGGGTAAAGTTTCTGTGACTCATCTGTGATGCTCAGACCTAGAGGTACTCATGGTAGGATGTGCAGGAACCATTTCAAATATTTTATTGAGCTGCAGTGATTTTGTACGAGTGAACTGAAGTATCAGGGACTGAGTCAGGGTGATTATCAGGTCATGGGTATTTGGGATTGGGAGGGGTTGTGGAATTATCAGATGGGGGCCCTGAGTCTCTTCAGTAGTACGAGGTCACCACGTGAGCTTGGCCTGATGTTTTTGCTTTCATTTCCTACCCCTTATCTCAGCCAGATGACCACATGCGTGTTGACCACCAGAACATAAATGCCTCCAGGCCAAGCCTTGTCTGGCTGGTTCCCTGCTGGGAGCTTGAGACTGGCAGAAAACAGGTGCTCAGTGAATTGTGGTTGGAAGGTGCTGTTATTATTTGTTTCACTGGTAAGACATGTGAGCCTAAGAAGTTCTTCCAGCTGGAGAAGGGTCTCTGATGGCAGCTCCCTTATCTGTGGGGCTGGAAGGCTTCCCAGACAGGTGGTCACAGGACAGGCTGAGCTTGCCCTCTGCTGCTGGGTGAGGGGTCTTCTGAACCGGGGCTTCCCTGCCCCTCCAACTCCTGGTAGCTGTGGAAACTGCAGGCCTGGCTGTGTCGGTGGCTGGCCTTGGTAGATTTTCAGGACAGTTTTTGAGACAGAAAGTAAAACACTTTAGGTACCTCCCATCCCAGCACCTCCCACCTCCCGTTCTGTGAAATGAATAAAGTGAGCTTGTCACTTCAAAAAAGAGGACTAACAGGATGTCAGTGATATGATAACAAATCATGCTTTCAAGGAAGATGAGAATTTTGGAAAAGCGGATCAGCCATCGCGAGCTTGATAAGCCTTCCAATAACTTAAAGACTCCTCTGCTGAGATTGGTAGTGATACTAACAAATGTGCATTTTTGGATACCGTATAATGAAATATGTCAACATATGGGAGATCTGGTACCACTCTGTGAATTGATATTTCCAAATGAACAATGAATGGTGCTATAAAGCCCAGGCATGGATGAAGAGCCATTGAAAGTACAAGGTAGACCAGTAAGAGTCTACAGAACAGAGTACATACAGAAAGCTCACTGAGGTAGTTTTGGATTCCACATTGCAAGTAGCCTTTAAGAAACTACCAAGTGTGAACTATAGTATATTATCAAAGAAGAATATCTAAAATCATCAGCAAAGGCTATTAAAATACTACTTTTTTTCCCAACTATGTTTCTTCCTATACTCAACCAAAACAATACATTATAACAGACAGAATGCTGTATCCAATTGTATTTGACTGAGTCACACATTAAAAAAATTTGGAAAAATGAAAATACATTTCTCACTAAGTCACTTGTTAGAAAGAACAGTTTGTTCCTGTGAAAATGTTACTTAGGTCTATATATAATGAATTTCTTATTCTTTTTACATGAGTTAAGAGATCTTTTAAAATGCCTTGTTTTCTGAAATGGTAAATATCGCTAGATGTAATGAATGTAAACCAGAGCTCTTGCTTTAGGTTATTTTTAAAAGCATAACCAGGAGCCATCCTCCTGTTCACAATATGTGAACTGCTGATCTAGAATATATAAAGAACTCCCTCAAATCAATAATAAAACAGGATCCCAATAGAAAAAAAATAGGCCAAGGATACAAACAGGTAATTTACAGAGAAAGCCAACAGGCATAGGAAGAGTTGCTTGGACTCATTATTAATCAGAGAAATACAAATAAAAATGTGGCATGACTTTACACCTATTACTGGCAAATATAGAAAGCCATGTAATGACAAGTGTTGGTGCGTTGGGGTTGGGCAGAAGCCTTTGCTGAAAGTCAGAAAAGTACAGCCATTCTGGGCAGCAGTCGACTAGCTGTTATTTTTTTTTTTATATATATAATTTTTTATTTTTGATAAACATTTATTTTTATCCCCAGGGGTACAGGTTTGTGAATCAACAGGTTTACACACTTCACAGCACTCACCAAAGCACATACCCTCCCCAATGTCCATAATCCCACCCCCTTCTCCCAAACCCCCTCCCC
>NC_081569.1:11755942-11842142 GCF_022355385.1 Mustela nigripes
GAGCCCTATGTGGGGCTCGATCCCAGGACCCTGAGATCATGACCTGAGCTCAAGGCAGAGGCTTAACCCACTGAGCCACACTGGTGCCCCAATTTGTGTTTTTTAAGAAAAAATAATGGAAGGGTCCCCATTGTATGAGGTTCATAGGTTGCTAGAGAATATCATGGACTACATGGCTTAAGCCAAAAGAAATGTATTCTTTCACAGTTCTAGAAGCCAGAAGTCTGAAATCAAACTGTTGGAAAGGCTGGTTCCTTCTAGAGACTCTGAGGGAGAATCTCTTCCACGACTCTCTTTGCTTCTGGTGGTTACTGGCGATCCTTGGTCTTCCTTGGCTTGAGTGTTATGCCTCCAGTCCCTGCCTTTGCCTTCCTTCTCTGCATATCTTGGTCTCTCTCTGTGTTCAACTTTCTCTCTTCTTATGAGGACACCAGTCATTGTTGGACTTAAGGGCCTCTCCTGATCCAGTATGACCTGTCATAACTTGATTATAACTGCACAGAGCTTATTTCTAAGAAAGGTCACACTCATAGGTTCTGGGTAGCCATGGATTTTTTAGAGGGGACACTAGTCAACTGTATATACATCAAACATGTGAGAATTGTTGGCTACATAGGGGAAGAGAATGGGAATGTGAAATGGGGAAGAACAGATTTTAAAAAGCAAGCAAACAATAAGCAAGCAAGAGATGGGCCTTTATGGAACCAAGGAAGGTCACAGTCAATCCCACAAAAAGAAACTTGCTTCTATTAATCTTAGCTCTAAATTCAGGAATATGATAGCAACAACAACAAAACCTAAATAAAAAATAAACACAATTTCCCTTGAGGATATTTAACGGCAATTTGGCCTTCACATGGGTTTGGAGCTAGAATTTACACTAACTGAAAGTTCCAAAGGACCCCAAGATGAGAAATTCATTGAGTTTAAAGTAATAATGATTTGGGGCACTTGGGTGGCTCAGTCGGTTGAGTGTTGGACTCTTGATCTAGCCTCAGGTCTTAGTCTCACAGTCGTGAGTTAGAGCCCTACATTGGGCTCTGTGCAGGGCATGGAGCCTACTTAAAAAAATATTAAAAACAAAAGTAATAATGATTTGGTAGTGCCTCCTGCCATTTGCCTTAAGTAAATACAAGTGCTCTTGGAAGAGAAAAAACCTCTTTACGCTGGTATGAAAAGAACTTCAGAGATAAAATGTTTTAAAAACCAAGAGAGGTAAAATAGTACCTGTAACTTCTACATATGTAGAGGGAGAAAATCAAGTAAGACAAATTACAATCAATGTTAAAGATGGTACACAGAGAGAATAAGTAACAGGGGGAAAGAAAAACAATTTGCAGGAAGCACAAAAAGAGTGTAATGAATTCAAATATTTTAGTATTCACCATATATGAATTCACCACACCCCACTCATGAATGTGTGTGCACGTGTGAGTGTGTGTGTATGTGTGTGTGTGCATGTATTCTAAACTTGTTGGTTTGGACAGACTGTCAGAATGGCTTAAAAATAAGTAAAACTCAGTTACATGCTTTTTACCTGAAACATGAGGATGCGCAGAGTTTGTAAACATAAGGATGGGAAAAGATTTACTAGGGAATAGTCCATAAATGCTCATTCATGGAGCTATAGTAATATCATGCAAAATGTGCTTTCGAGTGAAACGGTTTTGCTAGAGTAAACCCAGAATGTGAGATTGATTTAAATGGGAAATTAATGGTATTCATTGGATCATGCCAATTAAAGGAAGGCATATGATCATTGCTATTGATGTAGAGAAATTATTCAATACAACTTTAGCATTTATTCATGCTAAATATTCTTAGAAAACTAGAAGAACTTTTACTATCTGATAAAGGCAATTCCCTAAGTAATGTATGGCAAATCTTATACTTAATGGTAAGCCTTTAGAAACAGCTTTAAAGTGAGAAACAAGGCAAGGTTGCCTGCTCTAGCTGCGGCTGTCAGACTTGGTACTGCAATCCTAGACAAAGCAACAAATTAAATGAAATGAAGCATAAAGATCTATACAGAAAACCTAAAAGAGCTATAGGCAAATTATTGAAATTATTAGCAGTTTATGTGTATATAAAATGAACACAATTTTAATGGCATTTCTATGCAGTCATTAGAATGTGTGATAGCATTTAAAACAAATATAAATATTATCTGGGAGATCAATCTTAAAACATATCTAAGACTTGTCTAGACAAAATATCTATATCTTCATCATGTAGGTCTTTAAAGATCTACATAATGAAAATATATACCATGTTTATGGATAGGATAATTGAATATCATACAAGATATAATATTCCCCAAATTGATCTATAGCAATTCCAAATGACCTTTTCTTTGGACTGTCACAAACTGGTTTTGAAGTTTTCAGTGGAAGATCGAGGGGCCACCAAGGATGACGAAGTCATGACCAAGGATGACCAAGTCATCCCTGAGGAAGGGCAACCAGGGAGGATATTCATCTGATACAGGGATTTAAGATGAAGCTAGAATGATTCCTATCATGAGGATCCTCTTGGGTGGAACCTTGGGCTTGCTCTTTCCTGGAAACTATAACCACAAAACCCCATTACCTTTGCCAGCCCCTTGTTCCAGGGCTGTGTCCCGAGGCACAACCTTTTGTCCTTAGTGTCCTCACAGGTAGGTGTAGATGCCAACCCTTATGACCCCTAAATTCTCTGTGTTTACAGTTTTGAAACTCCTTCACTCAGCTTGAGATCAAGAGACAAACCCCACCTCCTGGGGAGGTGTGTTGGAACCTCTGTAGACCAGCTCATCTCCTCTGAAGATGCCTTCTCTCTCTCTCCTGCCACCTTCTGAAGGGAGGGGGTGGGTGACCCACTCATGCAGGCACAAGTAGCCTTGACTTCCTGCAGGTAGAGCCCACTGCATCTGCCACATGACTTCATAATGGGGGCCCATGACCCCCGTGGCTGTGTTCAGCCTTTGGGACCTCTGCCAAAACTGAAACTCTTATACAAAAGGAGGAGTTGCATTTCATCTCCGGTTACGGGGATTCTAAAATAGTTTGGGTTGTGACAAATGGGACCAGATCAACTCCTGCTGACTCTGCTCATCTCTGTTTCCCTTGTGTGTTTTGCTCAGTCCGAATGGTGGTTATTTATCCGCTGAGATCACTAAATGTACTGAAGCCTCGAATTATGGGTGTGCGTGGGGCTCCCTCCTCATGATGTGAGTTATGGCTGCAGCCAGAGAAGAGCAGAAGGGCCCGAGGCCCAGGCTTGGGAGGATTTGACAGACACGGATCTGAATTTCGGCTCTAGGAAATCCAGCTGTAGAACACATATAACTACACTTCTCTGAGCCTCAGTTACCCTATTCATAAAATGAGGACAACAATGCCTCCATGCGGGGTTGTGTGTCGCACTTTGAAAGTCCATGGTAGAGGGTTGAGGTCATGGCTTGATGCATCATCTTCTTTTCCCTTTGCTAAGCTTGGAATAGAGCCACGGCATGTGTGTGTGGTGTGGGCGCGTGTGTGTGTGCACATGTTCACATGCTTGTGTCTGTGAGTCTGTATGACTGTTTCTCTCTGTAATTTATGTGCTGCACATAAACAACGTCAGTTGTAATCATGGTGACAGATATTGACCAGTTAAAGTTAGAAGCAAGTTGCTCTCATCCGTGTTTTAGACCATACCTGCCAGGGCTCACATTCCGCAATATGAAATCCTCGATACCTCTACCCTTCCCTTTCCTATTTGCTGTCAGCAGCCTAGAAACCGGGTTCCAGATGGTTCAAGTGATGAGTTTCTTTTCTGCACATGAGCGCAAGAGAAGTCGGTAGAGAGAGGGAGGGTGAACACTGGGGAAAAGTTACTAAAATGAGCACCCCTGGAGTATCATACTATTTTCTTGGGACTGTGGCATCCTAACCCTGGTGTGTTCTCTCTCCTGAGCAGAAGGCACTTAAGATTGACTGAATATATATATATTTGGTTGTTTTCACTGCAATTTCATGGCTTTCCTTTGGTGGATGTGATGTCATAATGTCTTGGGGGAGATACAAGCCTTAAAGAACACCTCCCTGATCAGACTTACTCTACCTCCTCCCCAGAATCAGACATTTCTCTCAATGCATTGACATTGACATTTGACATTGACAAAGACATTTCTCCCCTCACTTTGGAGCCAGGATAACATCTCTGGTCTTTTCCAGCTACGTGTGGGCTGGAAGGCAGCAGTGGTGGTGAAGCGTCACGGGACAATGGCAGTGACAGCTGTGGGTGAGAAGCATGGTATCCGTGTGAAGGGTGACATGGAGAAGAAGGCTCGGGCCCAGGGAGATACGCTGAGATCCTTCATCCTGCCAGCTAGCTTCAGAGGAGGGAACCACAGTGTAAAGAAGACATTTCTGGTGTAAAGAAGACATTTGAATGATCGGCACTCTCTACAGATGAGAAGACTACCATCAGCAGGCGAAAATTTCGTTATTGGATATGAACAAAAATAACATGGGTGCCATGTAGTGGGCTTACAGTAGGAAGTTCCCAATTGTGAGAGGACATGTTGGATCAGGTAGTTTTCGATTTCTTATCAACTCTGCCAGGCAGTGGTTCTAGGATCTGGTGTTATTTTCACCCTCTTCCCCATTCAGGAGTGTAGGGCCTTTTCTTTAGTCTTTGTGGGATGGTTTTGGCCAGATCCTTGTGAAGGAACATTTGGAGGAGACACTGGCTGTGTTAGTCCGTGTTGGGTGTGTGATGCTCGGGAGGTGGCGGTGAAACGTTTACTGGGAGAGCTGGAATCTGTGTTGTTGAAGTCTTGGGAGCACAGTGAGGCCTTTCACAGGAAAAGGGGACAAAAGGAAGGGCCAGGAGAAGAACGAAGTGTGAGATGTGTTAAAGTGAAGGATTTGGACAGTGGTGGGCAGGAGAGAGGAAAAGGAGGGAGGGGAAGACAGTGTCTCTGAGCAGCAGCAGTGCACCTGTAGGCTTGGGGGTGCCTCCAGACAGCACGATTGCTCTTGGAAGTCGGAGTGCCCCAATTTAACCCATCAGGAGTGCAGGTCCTCTTCGGATGTTTTCATGTGCTGCTGGAGAGTGGTCAAGAGTATTTCTGGGTCATGTAGAGGTGAACTCTCAGCGTCAGTACAAGGTCCAAGTAGTTCAGTTGGAATGACAGAGGAAGTCTGCATGCTCAACCCATTTTGTGGTAGATGGTTAATAAGAGCACACTCCATGGCGCTTACCCCCTTGCCAGGCCTGCCCACACGTAGACCCCTTAGTGTCCACAACGTTGTGGGATGGCAACTGATTTTCATTTCGTTTTCACATTTGATGAAACAGATATGAAAAGAGGAGAAAAGGGATGGTCAGAGCCATTCAGCTACAAAGCAGCCACGTCCAGGTCAGCCTGACTCTAAGCCGGTGCCTCAACCCTTCTTAGGACCTGGGGTCCTCAGGCCATGGGGTGTTGGTGTTGGAAAAGACATTGAGAGTCTGTCTCCCAAGCAGCTGTTTTTACAAAGGGAAAACTGTGGCCTGCAGAGAGAAATGCCTGGCTTTCCTTAAAGGTTCACAGTTGAACACGGTTGGGATTTGAGGGTCTGGAATCCTGACCCGGGTCCACTGCTCTTTCTCTTTCTGTTTGGGTGCTGGCTTCTTGCCCTGGTTCCGTGATTGACAGCTGAGCAAACCTTAGGCTCTCCATTTCCTCGGGTGTCAGTGAGGGTCCTCCAGGGTGATGCGCTCCTGGCTCAGGCGGTGTTACCGTCAGGACTGGTGACATGGCTGGAGAGCCCACTTAAAAAACACCATTAGGGGTGCCTGGGTGGCTCAGTGGGTTAAGCTGCTGCCTTCGGCTCGGGTCATGATCTCAGGGTCCTGGGATCGAGTCCCGCATCGGGCTCTCTGCTCAGCAGGGAGCCTGCTTCCCTCTCTCTCTCTGCCTGCCTCTCCTTCTACTTGTGATTTCTGTCAAATAAATAAATAAAATCTTAAAAAAAAAAAACACCATTAGTATTATTCATTTTTTTAACCACCCAGATCTATTTGTAACCAGCTACTCTTAGAATTTTATATATATGCATATATACATGTATATACACACATACATTCATATAAAATGTTTATATATACAAAATGTATGTATAAATATAAAAAATTTATATATATATATATACATATGTGTGTGTGTGTATATATGCAGAGAAATGATCCAAAACTTAAACTACAATTCTTCCTGTCATTTCTTGGTCATCCTAAGGAATATTGCGTTTTCTAAATGCCCATATAAAATACGAAATACCTGGGCAGCAGAAGCAATTTGCTACTGAAATTGGAACCTTGCAAATCAATTATCAGGAACTAGAGTATGCACTTTCTCCTAAGCCAAAAATTTATTCTTCGAAATGACATTTGGCTGCTCACTGCACATCCTCATCAAACCAGAGGGAACTCCTGCAAGGTGGCTTCCCATCTCAAGAAAAAAAGAAAAAAAAAAAAAACCAAACCAACAAAACCAACCCTTCTTATGTGAAAAGGTATAAATCTTCTAAGGTATGTGATTCTATAGTTTCAAGACTGAAACGATCTTGGGAATTTGAGGAGTTTGAGAAAGCAGCATTTAGTGCCAATTCAGTCCCTAATTGAATCATGAAAATAAAAAATCCCAAGTTCCTCTGGGTGACACTCCATTGCAATTTCAGCAGGTTTAGAGCCTGGGGCAGAGCCTCAGAAGGCTGGCCCTCTGGGATTTTCTCCAGGCATCTGGCGTGGGCTGCTTTTCTTCAGTGCTGTAGGGGATATTTCAAAATACAAGAGTGGGAAAGGGTTTAGGGTTTCTTGGCAGTGTAAGTCTCAGTCCTGGCCACACAGTGAAGTTTCCTGGGATGTTTTTAAAACCCATGGATGCATGGGTCGTCTTGCTAGAGACTGTGATTCAATGGATGGAATTGGGAGCTCAGCAATGGTATTATTTAAAGGCCGCCCAGGTAATTCCAATGTGCAGGCAGGGGTGCAAGCCTGGCTTCTCACAAATAGTGCGGGGATTAAGTGAGAAAAATAAGAAAAAACATACCCAGGACAGTTCCTGGAACCTGGGTGCTCAGACATGGTGGCTTCCCTCCCCTTGTCTCCTCTGGTAACCACTGTCTTCGTCCCGCCCCCTTCCCCGATACACTCCATCCCATCATTCCCATTCCCTTCCCCTGCGCTCTCTGGCTTCCTGATGAACAAAAGCCCAGACCTTTGCAAATCCCATCAAAGTGCTTTCATGTTTGTGTGTTGTGTGCGTGCACACACGTGCACTTGCACAAGCACGTGTGTGCAGAGTGGGTTCCATACCCTCTTCAGGGGCAGGTGGTTGTCTGGGAAGTGTGGATTCGATGATTTCTAATAGGGGTAGGGAGCTCGTCTTTGCCCACAAGGGGAACTTCTTGGAGCATTCACTGTCATTGCAACTTGGGGGTCTAGTCTGCAAGCACAGTCTGTCCTAGGCTGGAGATGGGTACCCGGAACAGGGGGGAGAGTTGCATGCTCCTGTGGCCTGGAAACTCACACTTGGGAGTGAAGGGAGGGTGATTCCAGGCCCACATTCAGCATTTGGAAATGGTCCAAACGCCCTGCGTGGGTGTGGTGGGCAGTCCCCAGTCCTTTTGGGTGCAGCCTGGGTAGCAGGAGCTGGAGGTTCAGGCACATGTAGTTATTGGTCCCAAAGCACCTTGATACTTTTTCCTGTTACCCTTAGGTCCTTGGGCCTTGTAGCTATTGCATATTTAGGCCCCCAGGGCAAGGAGCCCTGCAGTGAAGCCTTCTTTCCCAGTGTGTGACTGGGGCTCTGTCTCTCAGAAGGTCACAAGAGAAGCCCCCTGAGCCTGAGTTTGAGATGACCTCATGTCATCATGGCTGGTCTTAGGAAGCAGAGGCAGGCAATGCTTATTTAAAATGCTGTGGCGAATAGAATGTGAGTTATTTTCAGGGTTGCAATGAAGATTTGGCTTCTCAGCTGGCTAGCTGCTCTGGCTTAGAGAGATCTTAGCCCGGCTCTTCGAACAGCTGAAAAATTGCCCCATGTAGTTAGCTGACCTTGACCTGGCCCTCAAATGCCCTTCTCTTCAGATACCAAGTGAGGAACCTTTCTCAGAACAGTTCCTTTCTCTCTCGGTATGTATCTTTCCTTATGTTTTCCTTATATACAGGTACACTCTCCATGTAGAAATTACATTATAACTCTCATGTTAAACTTTTATTTGGTGACTTGCTTGCCTTTGTAGTTAAGAAGTGGCTTTGGCTGTCCTTTATATTTTCCTTTGAAATTGTAGAGGATTTGAAAAAACCAAATAACCTTGGAAGTCTATTTGAAATGAGCTTAACTTTTTAAGATGAGCTTTAATTGGCCATAGAAATGAAAAGTTCTTACCAAAGACGGATATTGGAAAGACATACATCAATGATTTTATTTCCTTATTACTGTTTGTACTGGAATTAAACTCTTCCAAATGAAGAGTGTAGAAGTCAAATTATGGACCACTTTTGAGATTAACGCCCCTAATATGGTGCATCTAGACAGAGCGCGAGCTTTTCATCAATACCCTGCCAATAGAAGTCTGCTGCCCTCCAGGGTGAGATTGCCCGGGCTGGGAGAGTAATTTGATCTTGGAGTGACTTTAATCAATGTGTTTCTGTTACGCAAATATTTCCAATTTTTCAGCAGGTTTGTTTGCTGTGTAAATTTCTTTTCTCTGCCAATATGCTGAGCTCGTACCATTAATTTCCACAGGTGGGATGGGGTTGTTGGCTTCCCTGGGTTACTTCTCAGTGTGTTGGGGAGCTGGAAGGATAGAATTTCACAAGCCCTTCCAGCCAGCTGCTGAGCACCTGGGGCAACGTTTACAATGACTTGGGGTGACCACCCTCTAACACCAAGTGCCCCCCACGTTGCTGAGGAAGGTTCCGTTGTCTGAAGTTTACTTTGGATGCATTTTTAATCATAGTGGTTGGCACAGACAGGAAGTCTGGGCTAGGAATGAAATATCTGAGAGCCACAGATGTTCAAGCTCGGGGGAGCTTTCTGGACTGACTTCCCCTGCAGATTCTGCCATGGCTGTGGAGGAGATGATCTGAGGTCTGATCCTGAGTCAGTAGCTTTGGAGGCAGAATATTGGGATTCTGTGCCCCGTGTTTCAAGCTCTAGAAACTGACTGCTGCAGATTGCTAAAGCACTGTTTAATGCATTTTCATCCGCTCTACTTTTAGTCCTCAACAGGCAGAGGAAAATTCCTTTTCAATGTGTCCCCAAGTTTATGTTGTTAGAGGAGACAAAAAGCGAAGCAGAGTTTCCATAGAGGGAACAGGACAAAGAAATGCTTGCTCCTGTGACCCCATATAATGCCGCTCCCCCCCCCATCCCAGAGTCATGCCTGACCCAAGAGGCCAGGCTATCTCCCCTGGTGCTGTTTGGTCAACTCTTATCTTTTTTTGATAATTTTGTAATTTGAGAATTCTGACTCCCTCTCCTCATGCTGCAGTGTTTTCCTTCTCGTGACCTTTCCTCAGATTTTGCCCATCTTCAAAATGCTGGGCTCAGTAAGCCCAAGACTCTCCATTCGTCCTTCTCTTATGACAGGGGCACTGGCTGCCTTCCATTGCCTTTGGTAGCTATTTGGAAGACAAGGACTCTGAGCTGGATTTCCAACTCCTAGCTCGGGGTCATGCAGGTGGAGAAAGCCCTTCAACCTAGGCTCTGAGTAGCCATCTATGGCCCAGGCTCACCTCTGGCAGATTGGCCCAGCAGCTGGTTTGTGCACTTCTTTTGGTCAACACCTGAAGCAAGAAATTCACCTTCTCTAGATGGGTTTCTAGTCAACTTTTATGGAAAATAGTGCAGGCAGGAGAGCATCACAGCTATAATATACCTTGGGTCTTCTGACAAAGGCAGTGGCCTGGGGTGAGCATTTTTCACTCATCACAATGAGGATAGCAATGTTTGAGTGCCTCTTTTGAGATGGACAGTGCTTTCAAGAATGTCTTCTCATTAAATTTTCCCCCAAAATCTATGGGGTGGGTGGTAAGAGGCACAATTCAGTAAGGAGCACTTAGGTTTTAGAGATGAAATTAATTTCCAAAGCTAAACCCAGACCCAGTGAAGTTGGGTCTGCTTGGCTTCATAGCCCTTTCTACTCTGTGTTCTAGTTGCCCAGAATTTGGTTTCCAAGGGATAGTGGAATCTGGAGTTAAAAGCCAAATTTCCACCAATGATCTAGTGATTCTTCAGGATGTGTGAGATTTGGGTTAGAGTTTTGTGGACAGACTGGGGCTCATTCCATTGTGGCTTCTTGGTCACACTTTTAACACTGGTCTATGGAGGATTAAACCTTGCGCAACTAGTTGAGTCGAGGTATGCTGTGGGACACACCAAAACATACTCAAAGTTCCGTTCTTATGGTGGGTAAGGAAGAGGAACGATTTTCCATTTTCCCTAAACTTAACATTTCCCCCATTAGAGTCTTTTGGTAACTTTGCTGCTCTAGAGAAGACATTTCCAATTTGATGGACATGGTGGTGGACTAGTGTGTTCTGTTCCCTAAAGCCAGAAAAATTATGTGATTTCCAAATTGCCAAAGCAAATGGGCTTATAATACTTGTGTCTATAAATAATCAGTTGGTATAAATGAATGAATAAATGTTCCTGACTCACAAATGTTGCCAACTCTATGGAAAGGCACACAATAGCAGCATCAAGAGGGTTTGCGCTTGAAGTGGGTATTTGACCGAAATGAGGCCAAGAAACATGAAATAGCACACACATACATACTGGTAGACATTCCGGTAAATACCTCGGAAAGAACTTAGTACTTGCTGGCAGTAAGAAAGACCCTGATTAGCAAAGCAGGAGACCTCGTTGGAAAGCGCTTGGCCCTTGCACCCAACTCCTGGCCCCCACTTCCAGGCTTTTATGTCATAAGCAGGACTTTTGGGGAAGCAAGCAACCTGAGAAAACACATTTCTCCCCTCCCCGATTTCCACTGGAAAATAAAACAGAAGCTACCTCAGTGCTGTAGTGCGGCATCCACATTCTGGAAACTTTGAAGAGTTTCTGCTGCATGGCTATTCCTGGATCGAGGAGGAATTTGCCTGCCATTTCACTTGCTTAAAAGAAACAGCTTGCTTGGGAGGTGAGTCAGGGGGTGGGGCGTAAGAGAGCTCAAGGAGACAGCTAGTACAGCCCGAAGGTCCCATATCTGCAATTCCAAGTGGGAGTAGATTTTTTAGAAAAGATTTTGAGAGATGGAGCACGAGCAAGGTGAGGGGCAGAGGGGGAAGCAGACTCCTTGCTGAGCAGGGAGCCTGATGCGGGACTCAATCCCAGGACCCTGGGATCATGACCTGAGCCGAAGGCAGGTGCTTAACCGGCTGAGCCACCCAGGGGGCCCAGATTTGAGAAAGCATAGTTTTGTCTTCAAAATGGATTTGGCCACAAAATCCAACCTCGGCTGTAATGGATTAGGCATTGTGAGCACAGGAGAAAACATTCCCACAGAGGAAGTGTAAAGGGTTAATTATGGCTTGGGATGGCATACACTTACCCGTGGGAGACAGTGGCTGTTTACTCAAGGAGACTGCTTAGAAACTCATGCTTAGGGAGAACAAGGGTACAAGGACCACTTTGAAAAGTCAGGCTTCATGGTGTTGGGCCTTTATCTGGGCATTTGCTCCCTCCGCATGGAGGCCCGCCTCCAACCCAGTCCTGACAGGCTCCCAGATGACATGCCTGCTCCTCACCTGCTGGGGCAAAGGCCTTAACCTTAGTTCGAATCAATATGGCTTAAAAGTTAACACTGAATATTCCAGAAGAAGTGCTAGAGGGTGTATACTTATCCCCAAACTCACATGTGGCTTTTTACATATCACTCAGACCTCAAAGGGGGTCAAAAATAAAAGGTACTGTGATATTTATGGTCTCCATCACATTATTTCAGCAACCAGTCTAATAATATACATTATGAAAAAGATCTCCAAAGTGATTATTTTGTACCCATTATTCCACTTACTGGGCACCTTTAAAAAATTTTTTTTTATTTTTAATTTTTTTTTTAAAAAACAACAGAGTAAGGTCTTTGATTTCAAGAGTTTGTCTGAAACTTGCCTGGCCTCCCAGGATACCTATGTGGTGGGGAAGGTCAGCGTTCTGGTCAGAACCCTCTTTTTTTTTTTTTTTTTTAAATTTCATTTTTATATGCTTTTACTTCCCAGCACTTGAGACCCACAGTCTTTTCTTAAGAGGACCCCCTCAGGCTACTTTGCCAACTACTCTGTGTAGTTGGAAGAAGTGAAAGTGCCTGAGAATTTATCCTGATCCTCCCTCTCCTTGACCCTTAATCAACTCCTGACTGGGTACCCAGCTTCCTTATCTCGAGGGACACATCATGGAGATATAACTTACATTTAACCATAACCCATCAAGATACTTTCTGGTGCGGTGACCTTCCTTCTTCTGCCTCTCTCTAAATTCTGAATTCTGAAACAATTCATTCATCCCTCAAGGGATCAGAAAAGGGATTGAAATCTGTATTCCCTTCCTTGGAGGGGTTAGGACTGGCAGGGTTTAGGGCACAGAGCCTCAGACTCATCTCGATCTCACCCTTGCCTCCTGGATGCTTGCTAGGCATTCTAGCCCCCACATGGCCTGGGAGCCACAGGAATTGTGTTTCCTGTCAGTCCTGGCTGTGGAAGGCCATGCAGTGAATGGCTAACGCCTATCAAGGACAACTTTTTCAGACAGTTGAGTGGCTGATCTGGCCTTAATGATTCCTGGTTGCCAATTAAATACAAACAAGATTTTCTGGATCATGCTGATAAAGCTTCTTGTTCTCAGAGCTGCTGGCTCTGGAACTCCCTTGCTGTACCCTTGCTGGCTTTCAAAAGATAAAAGTAATAGCATTCTTTATTCAAAATGTCCCCTCTTCTCTTAATTTGGGCCAGAATGACTCTGATGGAACTTCTCTCAAATGCCAATGCTGGACAAGCAAAGACCTTCCTCTATAAAGATGGAAAACATTACTAACATGGAAACAAACTGCGTTTGCAAAGAAGATGGTTACACCAAGGAATCACAATGAATGAATACCCGTGCTACTGTTACTAAAAGATGCAAAAAAGAACTTTGGAAATGTGGGCTAAGTATGAGCAAGATTAAGGACAGAATTCTATCTCTGTGATAATCGTTATGAAAAAGCAGGTGAGATCAAGAAATCCTGCAAGGGGATGAAAACCTTGACTATTGTCTTGAGAATGGCTGAGAAGTGGGACACCCTGGCTCAGGTGGGTAAATGTGGACTCTTGATATTGGCTCAGATTATGATCTCAGGGTCCTGTGGGTAAAGAGCCTGCTTAGGATTCTCTCTCTCCTTCTCCTTCTGCCCCTCTCCCCACCCAGCTTGTGCCTGCACTTTTTCTAAAGATATTTTGTAAAAGAAGAAAACAAGAATGGCAGAGATTGGCAGATTGGAGACTCTAGAAATTGAGTCAATAAAAATTCTGGCCTAAGAAAGCCTCCCAAGAGTCAATCTAAAATGATGGGAGAATGGTCAGAGGCATGGAGCACTTACTTTGCAATTAGTTACTATGTACATAAAACAAACAGTCGCCAGGTAAAACCAAATAAATAGACAACTTGCCTAGCTGAAGAAACATGCTGGAGTCCCTCTGGCATTTTAGATGAAGTTAGTGATAATCATCTAGAAACATACGGGTAATATTTTGAACATAAACAATAAAAAAATTTCAGGATCAAAAGATCAGGTGAGGTACCAATAAAACAAAGCCATCATTTTCTGAATCAATAACATTGAAGACAATTGAATGATGTCAATAGAGTTTTGAGGGGAAAGATGGTGACTTAAGCTGACAAAGTCCTTGTGTGCTGAGTCACATTAGGACTTTCCTGGGCTCTAGGCACTTTTGCCTTAGTGGGTCCCTTCCTCCACAAAAAGATATTAAAATGATATCTGTGAAAGTTAATAGAATCCAGGCTGGCTCATATTAATTTTTTCTCTCAATTTTTAAAGAAAATACTTTTTAAAAAATTTTTCATTTATTCATTTGGCAGACAGAGATTCATTTGGCAGAAAGAGATCACAAGCAGGCAGAGAGGTAGGCAGAGAGAGAGAGAGGAGGAAGCAGGCTCCCCACCAAGCAGAGAGCCTGATGTGGGCTCCATCCCAGGACCCTGGGATCATGACCCAAGCCAAAGGCAGAGGCTTTAACCCACTGAACAACCCAGGCACCCCTAAAGAAAATACTTTTATGGGTCCCTAAAAATATCTTCAGTCCATGGCACTGTGCCTACTGAGTATAATGGAGAAATAGGCACTCCTACAACAGAAATCCTTAGGTGTATTGTGAGGACCTAGACATTTCAAAGATTATCAGCTCTTTCTAAAGATTTGAAATGCTTTCTAGCTTAGACATATAATCATTCCAAGACTGAGAGAGTTGTGGTTTCCTAGAATTGTCAGTGAGCAATGAAGCTTATAATATAGAAGTTCAATGATTAATATAATTATAAAACTGTGAAAACACCAGGTTATTCCTTACAGAACAGATAATGTTAAATATTAAATAATATACATCTAATGTTCTAGTTTATTACAACCAAATCTAGAAAATTATAAGAGCAAGTAAGAAAGTAAGGAAGGGCAGGTCAAATATCATCACTCACAGGTAGCACATATGAGTGCCATTTAATTTTTAACACTGGCAGAGAAAAAAGGAATTCAAATAAAGATACATATTTTTAATTAAAGAAATCACTTGTAGAACAGAAACAGTTACAACTTTAAAATCAGTGGGTAAAAGAGAACATACCATTTAGCACAGAAAAAAATGAAAGAGAGCAAGGATAAAAAAATGAAAATGACTGAAGTGTCACCATATTTTATGATAACAAATTGGTTATGAAAGAAAATCCAGTGAAAGTATATACTACTTTAGAGACTAAAAATTACACATTCAACTTAAAAGTGAAAGAAATGACAAAAATAGATGTGAAAAATACAAAGGAAAAAAAGCACAGATGGTATTTTTAATATTAGACAAAACAGAATTTCGGGCAAATAATGAAATGGAACAAAGAATTAAAGAGTACCAGCCACAATAAACATTTAGAAATCATTTACTTTGGTATGATGAATAGCAGTGTAAAAATATAAAGTAATAACTTAGAAATGTGAGGAAAAGTAAAAAATGTAGTAGCAATAAGAGAACTTTGAAATGTATCATTCATCTCTACTAAGAAAAACTTAAAAATATTTCAATTAGTTAATAATTAATATATTAGTTGATTTAATAAACTATATTTTGTGCCCTATAGTATACATATTTTTTTCAAACTACCACCAAAATTTTAAGAAAAGTTATTATCCCAGGCAATAATGAAACTTCAGTATGTTAAAAATAGACCCTGCAGTGATTCTGCTAAAAAAATAAAAAAATTAATGGGCTGCCTGAGTTGGTTAAACATCTGCCTTCAGCTCAGTTCATACTCCCAGGGTCCTGGGATCGAGCCCTGCATTGGGCTTCTCACTCAGCAGGGAACCTCCTTCTCCCTTTGCCTGCTTGTCCCCCTGCTTGTGCGTGTGTGCTTTCTTTCTCTTTCTGACAAAAAAATCTTTTGTTAAAAGAAGTTTTAAAAGTGCCATCATTGAAAAGGGAGTTCAGCTTTTCTCAGAAGCTAGAATAAGTGGACAAAAACTGTCAATCCACTTTTTCAGAAGTCTGGATCTAATAAAAATACAACAACCAGGGGAGTGTTTCAGAAAGAAAGAAGGTGCTAAATTTGGGGGAAAGCATCATGGTATTTTTACTTAACTGCCTACAGTCCCTCACTCCACAGCTCTGTGGAACAGCAGCTATGGAGCCTACATCTGCCTATATGCCTGGTTGGCTTGCTGGTGCCAGAGAGAGCCATATGGGCTTATTCTCCAAAAATTGTGACTGTGTGTTTTGACCTCTTGTGGCCCCTTGAGGGATTATCTCAAGGTCTTGCCTTTGTTTAATCCTCTTGGAACACTCTCAGGACCTGGGTGGCCCCCAGAATGGTAGTTGTCAGAGTATTTAATGGCCTGAAGCACTTGGGGCTGGGGACGACAGGTGGTCAGGTAGCAGACAGACCAAAGAGCCTGGGAAGGAAGAGACTGAGGAAGGAGATAATGGGTGAGTCAAGGGTTTGAAGAGCTCCAGGTAGACTGGGGAAACTGGAAGGCAGGGTGCATGCCCATGGCTTCGAGTATGACTCTGGAGCTTGTGTGTCTGGCTGATTTTTAGGCTCTGTGTAGCAGGAAGTGAAGGTTAAGACAAAATGGTTAAGCAGACTAGCCAAGCATTGAAGGAGTACAATAACTCCAAAGCAATCTTCAAAGACAGAATAATTTTTTCTTTTGGCTTCAGATATTTAAAAAAAAAAAATCAAATCATTAGCTGAGACCACTAAGCTATGGCACTTCAGTAATAACACCCCAAAAAGATACATGTTTTACAAAAATCATTTAAAAGGTCACTGAACAGGCAATGACATATGACTACAAGCAACAACAAGAAACCCTGAGGAGTAGGCAGAATCTGATTTCCAGAATTACCATACTATAATATTCAAAATGTCCAGTTTTCAACAAAAAATAACAAGGCATGCAAAGAAACAAAAAAGTATGTTCCAGTTACAGGGAAAAAAAATTAACACAAACTTGAGGAGGCCTAGACATTGGATTTACCAGACAATGACTTTGAATTTGAATTTAAGTATGCTCAAAGGGCTAATGAGAACAAGGAGAATGATAGCTCACCAAACACAGAATGTCAATAAAGAAATAGCAATGGTAAAAAGGAACCAAACAAATTCAGCAGTTTTAAAGTATAATAATTGGAATGGAAGTTCACTAGAAACTTCCATCAACAGATTTAAGGATGTAGAAGAAAGAATCAGCAAACTTGGAAGATAGGTCCATTAAAATTATCCACAGAAAGAGAAAAGAAGAAAAATTAATGAAGGCTAAGAGATCTGTGGGACACCATCAGGCAATGACATAGGTACTATGGGAACCCCAGGGGAGAAGAGACAAAGCAGCTGACTAAGTAATGTCCAAAACTTCTCAAATTTGATGAAAGATATGAATCTACACATTCAAGAAGCTTAAGGAAGTTAAGTAGAACAAAGATCAGAGAGCTCCATGGGTACACCATATACAAACATATCATTTGTGACAACAACGCAGTGGTTGGGGGTACAAAGCACTGTATAAGAGCACAGTCTTCATACATGATCAAAGCTAAATTGGTATTAATTGAAACTAGCTTGTTATACATTTAGAATATTAATTGTAATCCTCACGGTAATCAATAAGGAAGTAACTAAAAATGTACATAAATAGAAGCTAGGAGATCAAAATCAATTAAACACAAAATAAAACAGTAGTGAAGGACTTGAGAGACAAAAATATGACCTATAGAACTTAAATAGTAAATTGGCAAGAGCAAATATTTCCTTATCAGCAGTTACTTTAAATGCAAATGGATTAAACTCTCCAGTTAAAAATGCAGAAAATGGAAGAACAAATTTAATGCTGTCTATAAGAGCTTCACTTCAGATCCAAAGACACAAATGGGTTGAAAGTGAAAGCATGCAAATAACACAAAAGAGAGTTCATGTCGACACTGATGTCAGACAAAACAGACTTTCATGAAAAAAACTGTTAAAACAGACAAAAAGTAACATTTTGTATTGATAAAAGGGTCACTCCATCAAGAAGACATGATGAAGATAACCATGTATGCATCCCCCAAACAGGGCTCTACAGCATGAAGCAAAAATGGACAGAATTCATGGGAAAATTGACAGTTTTGCAGTAATAGAATGTTGAATACCTTGCTTTCAACAAAGAGTAGAACACTTAGATGCAAGATCAGTAAGGAAATAAAAGAAATAAATGATACTATGAGCTAGGTGAACTTAACAGACGTAGGCAGCACGTTCCATCCAGCAATAGTGGGAGCTACATTCTTCCCAGTGTCATTCTCCAGGATCAGCCATGTGTTAATCTCAAAAAAATTGAAAGCTTCTCCCATTACAGTAAAATGAACCTAGGAAGTCAGTAACACAAGAAAACTGGAAAAGGAAATTGGGGAGGTTAAATGACATGCTCTTAAACAACCAAAAATGGGTCAAAGAAGGAATCACAATGAAATTAGAAAATACTTTGAGATGAATGGCCTGAAAACACAACAGAAGACATTTTGAATTAAAAAAATAACTTCCCTTAGGATTCTAGCATGTTGCTGAGACTAACAACTGTTCAACTAGAAAATCTATTGGCAAGTCTCACGGGAATAAAGAAGACAGAGCAAATATACCACAGCAGAATGACAAGAAGAAACCCTGGCCAGATAAGAAAAAGTCTTTAAAATGATTATAAAAATCATGTACAATTGTAATATTTTTGAAACTTCAGTGAAATGTGTGATTTTTTAAATATACATGACCCAACTGATCTCAAGGAACCAATAGATAAGACAAAAGTCTAAGGCAATTTTTTTTTTTTTTTAAATCAAGGTATTTTAGGGGCGCCTGGGTGGCACAGTCAGTTAAAGGTCTGCCTTTGGCTCAAGTCATGATCCCAGGGTCCTGGGATTGAGTTCCCACATTGGGTTCTCTGCCTCTCCCCCTCCTCCCTGCCTGTGCTCTCTCACTATCTCTGTCTCCCTCAAATAAATAAAATGTTTTTAAAAAACCAAGGTATTTTTTAAAACCCAGTGGATTTATAAGCAAATTGTCACAAATTAAAAAGAAACCCACATCATCTTCTGTTAACTATCATTGGCCTTAAAAGGTCAGACAAAAATAAAGGATAATAACAGCATAGAAAAATATTGTTTATCAACAAAAAGATACAAAATCTTAAGCAAAATGTTGACATTTTAACATTTTGAAATGACTAAGAAGGGTTTACACTAAGAAATGCATGATGATTATTGAATATGTCTATCAACAGAGCAGATAGTAATATTTTTAAAGATTTTATTTATTTGAGAGAGAGAGAGAGCGAATAAGTCATGGGGAGGAGGGGAGGGAGAAGCAAGACTCCCTGCGGATCAGGGGAGCCTGACATGGGGCTTGATCTCAGGACACCGATACCACAACGGAAGCAGAAGGCAAAGGCTTAAACAACTGAGCCACCGAGGCTCTCCAACAATAATAGTTGATGATCCAAATTATTTGATAAAACTGAGCATCCATATCAAATAAACTTCAGAAAATTAGGAACGGGTACTTACATGATAAAGAGTTCTCCCACAAAATATCCTGTATCTAAACTTAACGATGAAGCATTAATGCTATTCCCATTAAATTCAGGAGCATAAGTTATTTTAGAAATAATAGAAATGAAGCAATCACCCCAGACTCCCTTCACTTTACCAGGGATATAGAGAGGAATAGGGGAGGGGCCGGGAGGGAAAATAATAGTCCATAATCTAAAAGAATTCCAAGACAGAAGGGGTGGGACTCTCTAGGCAAATGGGAAGTCTTTGAATCCCTTCATTCCCCCTTTACCACCCACACTGAAGCTAGAGTCCCTGGTATGGTGGACCAACTGTCTTTGAATTTCCCATTTGTACTTGACTGCAGACCTGCACAACATCTGTAGAGCCTAGGATAAGAGTACCAAAGAAGGCTCACGTACTACTTGACAAAATGTGTTATAACCTAAGCTAGCAAACCTCCAAAGCTTGCTTACTTTAATGATCACCAGGAAGGCTAGGTTCACATTTAGAGTTCCTAAGACTCTTGTATTTGCATATCAGAACATTTCTGCACAAGGGAGAGATGGCCACCGGCCCGACTGCCCCTTCTCTTCTCACCCCAAACTGCAGCCCAAGCAGCTGAAGACAGAGTGCCTGCATGTGGGCGACCCAAACCCAAGCTTTATCTCTCCCTTCCTCTCTTGCCCTGTGGACAAGCCATGTTCACACTGGTGCTGGTGATGTGGTCTATTTTCAGAACAACAGACCCACGGAAGAAGACTCACGCTGGCCACAGAAGTGGGCTTGGGGTTCTCTGCACAGGGAGCTTGGGTTCCCAGGTGCCCAGATTGCAGTCCCTAAGTAGAAGGGGAGGGGAGGCTCAGGCTCCAGGCTGCATGTTTTCCTGGCCCCGTGTGCTCCTTGCTCCATACTTTCCCCATCCATGCCCAGCCAGAGCAGAGTAGATTTGTGTTCTGAAACCTCCTTTGGACTTCAGTAAAGCATCTGAACTCTTAAGATTCAGCGTATTCATGGCAAAATTAATACCTGACTTGTCTTGGGAGAGTTGCTGTGACAATTAACTTATGATCTATGAATACATTAGTGGGATAGATGCTTCAGCCATATGCAGTCTGATGGGATGGTTCCTATGCACACTTCCCTGACTGTTGTATCAAGGCAAGTGCTCTGTGGTAGGGCTTGCTTGTACTCTTGACGTTTTCTCAAAAATTTTTCTCTTGCTAGCTTTTTGTGCTCATCTGTAGACCTATTTCTGAAATGTTTTAAAATTACCCAGAACTCGGTTAGTATCTTCCAAGCTGCTAGGGGAAAGTGTTCCATACGTTAGTTACATTCATTGTGTGTGAGGTTTCTAATCACCAGGGTATCAGTGGGCTGGCTCTTCCCAGTTAAGACCTTTTCTTAACCCCACAGGAATGGTGGTCAGTGCAGGATTTCATAGGGCTGCGCAAAAAGATTAGTGGAGAGTAAATGAACTCACACTCTATGTGAACGATATACATTTACTAATGGTTAAGCAAAGCAAAATTTAAAAAAAATTACAATATTGGTACAGGTACAGCACAGGTGTAGTAAAACTTGACAAATCTTTCTCCGGAAGTTAGTCAGGAAGCCAGATGTGCCCAGGGGAACGTCTCTCCTGGTCTGGTTCCTTGTCTTTGGTCATTTTGTTCAGGTGTCTTTCTCAGCTGTGGTGTAATTACGTAAAGCAACATACACAGCTTGATGAGTTTGACGAGTATGTTAGGACACCCATGTAATAAGGGTTTCTGTTTTCCTGGGGCAGGATTTCTCAACCTCTGCACTATTGACATGTGGGGCTGGATCATTCTTTGTCATGGGGAGCTGTCTGTGTATTGCAGGACAGTTAACAGCATCTGTGCACTAGCTGCTGGAAGCACCATATTAAAAATGTCAGCATCCACATTGCTGAACATTTCCTGGGAGACAGAATCTCCCCTGGTTAGAACCACTGCCGTAGAACATTGCTTTCTGGCCCCTTCCCATTGATCTCCTAGGTAAGGACATGCTGCATTCTAGCTGCACAGATCCGTGTTGCCTGTCCTTGAACTTTACATAAATGGAAGCATACAGTGTATACTGTTTTATGTCTGGCATCTTTAGCTCAGCATCATATCCATGAGATTCATCTCGGTCGTCGTGCAAATCAGTGCCACTATCTCAGTCTACCAAGGGACGAGTGGATGGGCATTTGGGTTGTTTCCAGTGCTTGGCTATTATGAACAAAGCAGCTGCAAACATTCTGGTACAAGCCTTTGGGTAAACCTGTGTGTTCATTTCTCTTGGGTAAATATCCATGTCATATGGTAGGTGAATGTTTAATTCTGTGACAAACTGCCAGACTGGTTTCCAAAATGGTCATATCAGTTTATGTTCTCACCAGCAGTCCACTGAGAGCCACAGGGACTCATCATTCTCACCAACACTTGGCGCCATCTGTCTTTTTAATGGAAGCTGGGCCAGTGCGCCAGTGTCGTCATTGTGGTTCTAATTTGCATTTCCTTAATGACTAATGATATCAAGCCCCTTTTAATGCATTTATTTCAAATACACACAGCTGACAAAGGCTTTGCATCTAGAATATGTAAAGAACTCTTAGAAATCAATAATAAAAAGACAAAGCACCCCATGAAAATGGGCAAAAGACTTGAACAGACACTTCACAAAAGAAGACAATATGAATACTGTATCTTTGGTTTTGTATCTTTTTCTGATCTGCCCTTGTCCCTTGTTGGTTGAAAATTGCAGCCTGTCTCCAAACTCTTTAACCCCTAATGTGTGCTTCTCACCGCAAGTTGGCTGCTGGAAGGGATCTCAGTTACTTGGCTGTGGTTTTTTGAAATGAATTTTCAAAATTTTATAGGAACAGGAGCATTGGGGTTCAGACACCCAAAACATTAGATCCTTATTTTCATAGTTATTCCTATTGCTGTTTGCCATTATGGGTATTTTCATACTCATACCTTTCAAAGTCCCCAGTGAGTAAGGTGTTTCAGATTCTTATGAGCTGTCAGTACTCCTCGCGGTACTGAGGAACACTTTGTAATCTTCTTTTAGTTAAAAAGGAAACATAAGAGAAAGAGGAGACCCTCTGTCAGAGGGCTGCCCACGGAAGATTTGTTCACTCGAATTCAAAACCTTTTCCTCTATTTTTCAATCCTTGCAAATCCACCCCCTGTCCCCCTCCCCCCACCCTGTGTCAGCCATAGTGATGGAGGTTAAAAGCTGCCTTTGTGCAGCAAAATTCTGGCTCACCTGGGCTTTCTGCCTTACTGTGTCATACCCATTGCGTGGGGGGACATAAGCCCTATATTTTACTGGAAACTTACTAGCACTTTCCTGAAACTAACAGAAAAAGATTTTGGGTCAAACTCTTGTGACTATTCTCACTCTTTTGAATTTGTCCTACTTTAATACAGCAAAATTTAAATTTGCACTTAGGAAGGACTATTAAACATGTAAACATGTATTTGTGTATAGTCACAAACTTGACTCGTATTTATGTAAGAGCAGGGAACTTTCCATCCTCCAACTAACCCAGCAAACATTTACCGAGTACTTGCTAAGGTGCCAGGCCCTGTGGGGAGAGACAATGGAGTACAATTTAGCTCCCGCCATCAGTATGGTGGAAACGTGGGGTCAGGTATGTTAAATGTCAATTACCGCTGAGTTTCAAAAATTCTTTACCAGGGAGGGAGGTGGGAGGGAGAGCTTCGTGGTGGGCATGGTGGGGGTGGCCTTTCATGGCAGAGCTCTCCAGATGGCCTACTCCCTGCCGGCAGAGGAACTGTGCCTTGAGGGACTGGTTGGATTTAGAATAGTGACAAAGAGGCAGGTGTGAGGCAGCATCATGGGTACCTAGTGGAGTGCTGGTAAAGGCCTTCAGTCAGTTGTCCAGTCTGTCATCACCCAGGCTGAGAGCCGGGGAGAGAGGGGCTGACAGCATGGGGGGCCCAGAGTGGCACTGGGCGAGGGAATGTTCCATGGCTGACATGAACAGACCACTCCTGTGGTCTCTACGTAGCAGGAGGGGAGAGTTAGAAATTCATCCTGCACAACCTCCAGGATCACTTTCTTTTGAGGTCACATGGGAATATAATAAAGCCTTGAAAATTCAAGGGGAGGTGAACATGCTGTTTACAAGACAGAGGAGAGAGACTCTCTCCAAATCGGCATACTCTCTGGTGCTAAAGAAAAAATGTGGAAGCTGTTTGGGCTCCCTCTTCTGACACAGCCTTTGGCCTGTTTTTTTGGCTTTTCTTTGAAATATTTTAGAGGGAGTGTTGGCATCTTGAGATTTTTCCAAAAAACAAAACAAAACAAAAACAAAGTGCCAAATGCTGCCATGCAAATTAATTTGGTCAAGGAATTGGTTTTGTGTTCAGGACAGCTTCTAAAAGGGTGCAGGCTTTCCCAAAACCTCTTGTGAAGGTCAAGTTGAGCATAAGATGTTGAAATCTGGTAAAAGGAAGTGGACCTTGGAGTAACCAGCGACCCCACATTATGAACAACTGAAGTAATTCCCTCACCATCCTAAAGGGCCCCGTGCCAAATGGCCTGGGTGGTGGTGGCTTCATACACAAGGTCATCTTTGACTCACAGAACATTCCATCTGAAGGGGCATTGAGGGAGTTCCTGTCAGGGTCTGAGACTCCAGGACAGAGAAAATGTCTATGGTAATAAGACGACCCTCTCCCACCTCTGCTCTACGGGTTGATGCCTTTTAAGAGGAGGCTGTTCACTGGTCAGTCTGGGCTTCTTCTTCCAGGGCTTGTCCGAGTGAAAACAGTCTGAAATGTGGCACTTTTTCCCCTACCAAGCAGAGGGTTCATTGTTGTAGGAGGATCCCATTTCCCCATTTATCCACAGACCCAGGCAGTCGGCGCTCCGCATGGACTCTCAGTGAAAACCCTTCCCGCTGTGGGGGTAGGGCACCGTGGTGGACACAGTGAGCTCAAAAACACACACAGTGTGGCCTTTGAATGTGGAGATCACATCGTGGCTTTGGAGGGGAGACAGATCTGTAAATACACGTAAGATTTACCAGAGTGGTGCGAACCAGATGCTGTGAGAGCAGGGGGCCTGAGGTGGTGGTATTTGGTCTAGGCAGTTGGGAAATGCTCCCATGTTGAAAGACTACTCGGGCTGGCATTTGTTGATGGATCCAGCTTTTGCCAGGTGTCGAAGGAGGAGCATTCTCGGTAGAGGGCATAGCCAGTCAGTGAGAAGATGCAAGGTACCAGGAGTTTGGGTGAGACGAGAGGGGAAGCAGGAAGAGCTGAAAGATGAGATTGGCAAGGGGTAGCCTTGAGGACATCTTGTCAGAGGTCTTGTCCTAGGAGATAGGCTTTAGACCTGGTCTTGCAAGTCTTGGGGAGACAGTGAACATACTCTAAGGAAGTAAGATGAAAGCAGTATCTTGGATAGACTCTGGCAACAAAGGGAAGGGGGCTCTGACTCATGGAAGGGGCTGTGAAGAAGAAATTACTTTGGGAAGATACCTCACTTGTGATCAAAGTTAGGGTTGTATAGTGTGAGGGTCATGGGTTCTGACCCCTGAGGTTCTTGGGTTTGAATCCTGGCTCTGCCACTTAACTGTTCCCATATTCTTAATGCATGTTACCTAGACTCTCTGTGTCGTGGTTTCCTTATCTATCAGATGGGGACACGAGGAGTTACTAGAGCAGAGCATCTCCAACTGAAATATGAACCCCCATCACCTTGTTTGTTACGGCCTGGATCCTGATTTACTCGGCCTTTAGTGGAGCCCAGGATTCTGCATCTTTAACTAGCTCCCAGCTGGTGGTGATGCTGCTGGATCCCTGACTAAGGCTCTTCATGGCTGTTTTGAAGATGATATGAAACGACACATGTAATAAATACCCTAGGCAGTGCTCGGCATAATAAGAGGTAGTCATTCCAAGGCTCCGTAAGAAAGACTAGAAATAGAACTCCCTTGTTGCTCTACATGTGCTTCGCCCACTAGAAAGTTTCCTAAAGACATTGACGTGGTATGTAAGCTCCCTTTCTGGCCAGATACCTGCAGAGGGTTAGTGTGGCTTTGCTCTGGAGGGTGACTCCAAGCCACCCACAACGATGGGCCGTACCATTCAGCCACAGGAAAATTGATTCCCCAAGTTGACAAAAGTAGGGCTGCAGCTCTTCCAGGTCCCACAGAAAGTTGGAAGACAGGACCTAGCCTTTCCTTTCTGAGTCAAACATGGGATTTCCATGTGCAAAAAGCTTCAGGAAGAGGTAGATAGACAGTTGAGGATGCTTTTACACCCTAGAATTTGGGCTCAACAGGTCCAGGACATCCTCGAGCAGCTTCTACCCCTTTTTCTTTGCAGGGATTTTAGCTATGGGTCCTGTTTGGGTTGGGATAGCAACCTGCTGGCTTTCTCTTAGAATTGGGAGGAACCCACAAGAAAGCATGGGCTTGAATTTTGTAGAGAAATTGGGAAAAACGGCCATATGAGACTGGATAAGAATGAATGAATCAGTCAAACTTTGTTAAGTACTTGTGTACTTGTGTTTTATCTTCAAAAGTGAGGTCTGGCCAGAAAAAGGGCACCCCCAAATCCCTAGCGCCCCTTCTGCCAATCATCCCCAGTCTTATGTTTCTTTGCTTCTGTTGGGGAGAATAAGCTCCCTGTGGGGAGCAAAGACTGGTTCTCCAGTGAAGAAACCCAACAAAAGGACGTCTCAAGAAACACTCTAAAGACCATTCATTATATGTGAGAAGGAAAGAGGTTTTGAACAGAAATTCTACAATGTGTGCATTCAATTCTTTATGAAAAGCTAAGGCTGCTGAAAAGAAAAGGAAACTTCCACTAAGAGAAAGCATGATTGGCTCTCGAGATCCTGGCCACAGATCATTTCTCTATGGTGTTTCTGATGTGTAGAAGGAACAGGAGACTGGCAGGTTTGCTTCTTTTCTTCTACTTTATTGAAAAATCACAGTTGCTTAACTGTGTTCCCTGGACCAAGTACTCAAGCCTTAATGTCTGCACAATGCAGATTCAATGAAATGCTGTGAACGTTACTTAGGCTCCTCGTGTACCTGGTCAATTCTAGGCACTCCAAAAATGTTTGTTGAATGAATGAATGAACGAAGGGAGGGAGGGATGGATGGATGGATGGACGGATGGATGGATGGACGGACGGACAGATGGATGGATGGATGGACGGACGGATGGATGGATGGACGGATGGATGGACGGATGGATGGATGGATAGAGGAAACTTCCCAGGCAGCCCTTTGTTTAGGTAAAGACCCGTGTATCTTTAAAGGTGAATTTTATCTTATTTTTTATTTTTATTTTTGAAGGACTAATTTTAATTTCCACTTCCTCTAAGAGACCCCTTCCATTTTCTCTGCCCACCTTGCCAGATTTGGCATGAACTCCCTCCCCATGGGCAAGTCTTCCTTCAGAGTGTATGCCAGCCCCTTGGAGGACCTTACTCCAGTGCTCACAAAAAAAAAAAAAAAAAAAAAAAAAAAAAAAAAAAAAAAGTGCACATTTCCTCCTGTTTTATAGGCAGAGAAACAAACAGGCCCTGGCAGTTAATGTCTTTTAGTCAAGGCTAGCGGTCAATGGGGCCCATGTCCCCAGATTCAGGTCTGGATGATTCCCAAACTCGAAGAGAAACTTGGTGCTTTTGCATGGAGCTCCAGAGAACATATGTGGGCTGTCGTTTGGGGGGCAGGTGTTCTGCTGCTGTCCCTACTTCCCCCAACCTCCCTCATGCTCAGTTTCCTCTGAGAATTCTCTCGAGTACACGGGAGGCCATCTTTCCCTCTGTGGACGCAGATTACGCTTGTGATATGAGGAAGGCAACACTTCTGCGTTAGCCTCTGGAAGAACCTGCACTTCCTTGTGCCTGGTGCTGTGAGAAGCAGAATCCGGGGGTGTATATTTTATCCTTTTGAGGAGATTTTGCGTAATTGGGGGTTTCTGGCTCTTGCCATTCTCCCATGAGATAAATGTCACACTTGAAGGAGAGGGGGCTGACCAATGAGGGGTTTAAGGAAGTCTTGGAAGACCTCAACTCCTTGTCTGCTGATTAAAGCTTGGTTATTAGGGTGCAGAAAATCTTACTTTCCATGTAAAAAGAAAGATACAAAGGAGGGCTTGCTAAGGCTCGCATGCCTGCTTTTTTTTTGTTTGTAAGAAATCTTTGCTGCGTCCCCTTTTCCTCCTTGTATTACTATCAACCTCCATTACTTTCCTCTCTCTTGAGTGGAGGGGCAGAATTTTACCACTGGCACTGCTCCTTCACTGGCCTTTGTCCTGTCCTTGCCTATGACATCTTTCTCAAAGCCACTCTGTTAAAGACCCTGACTCAATTTTCAGCCTTTTCTTCTTGACTCCCTCCTCTCTGTGCTTCCACGTTCCTTTTGTTTCTCTGTCTGCTTCTCTGCTCTTTGACGCCAACCTTCCTGTCCTCTAAGAGAGGGGACCTCTCCAGAATCACAGCCTCAGTGCCCCGGTCACCTTTCTCTCCTATGCTCATCTCCTACAGGCCCATGGTGCAGAGCCAACACATCGGTTCCCCCAAACATTTTCCCATTTCACCCCTCAAATGTCTTCTATCTATATCTTTATTTTTATTTTCTTTATTTTTTTAAGATTTTATTTACTTGACAAACAGATCACAAGTAGGCAGAGAGGCAGGCAGAGAGAGAGGAGGAAGCAGGCTCCCCACTGAGCAGAGAGCCCGATGCGGGACTCGATCCCAGGACCCTGGGATCATGACCTGAGCCGAAGGCAGAGGCTTTAACGCACTGAGCCACCCAGGCGCCCCTGTCTGTATCTTTAGTCCCATGAGTGGGCACCACTACTTCTCAAAGTCAGTTACCTCATTCAACGACGTCCTAAATATTAGTCATTTCTCTAGGTCGCTGTCTGAAAGTGTGTGTGCTCTTTGGAGGGAGAGAGGAAGATGGTGTCCCGCCCTCAAGGAGCTCACAGTCTAGCGGGGGCAGCAGACATGCGAGCCCGCGGGGGACACAACGGCAGGACCTGGGTGGTGGGGCCGAGCACGGCTGGGGGAAGGGAGGCTAGGAGAGCAAACAGTCGCTCTGTCCAGGCAAGGCCTCTCTGAGGACCAGGCAGTGCTGCCCGGGGACTGGGGGCTCCCCAGACGTTGGAAGCCCCCATTTGCAGCCATGGCCCAGGCTGTGTGGGATTTGAAGTGCCCCCCTCCCACGCAGAGGCTTGTGTGACCGTGCAGAGCAGGGCCATGAGTGGGCTCACTGAAAACCAGCCAGCTTTACTTCCAAATGTTTTCCTTCTTGATACACATCGCCTGCTCCAGGGTAGTTTTTTTGTTTTATTTGTTTTTGTTTGTTTGTTTTCGTTTTGTTTTTAACGAGAATGCTTCTCCAAGTTGGAGGGGGGGGGGCGGGAGCTGCTTGGGGTCACCTTTACCCCTCTGGTAATCTCATGGCACTTTTGAAATGGATGTCTCTGGGAGTGTGACTTTCCCACAGTTCTCCATGTATTAAATCCAGAAAGATGAGTCTTTTCCTTAAAAAAAAAAGAAAAAAGAAAAAAAAAGAAAAAAGCAAAAAAAATCATCTTTTCTAAGAGAAGCCTCCAGAGGCCTTCAAGGCTGAGCGTCCCCTTTTGACAGACAAGGACACTTTGTTCCACTGACATGCATTTCTTACTTGCATGTGGCCAGAGACTGGACCAAAGCTGGGGCTCAGGAGGAGGCTCCCTCAGTTCCCCATCTCGATCGCCTTTTAGGGTTGAGCAGGTTACTGCACCCGCATATGCTGGGCGCCCGGCCTGACCCCTGGATGAGGGTGTGACAGCCCCCAAGGTGGGGACCCTCCACCTGGTCCAGCTGGATGGGGAGTTGGGAGAGCCCGGGGTGGCTTGAACTAAGGTCTGAGAGAAAATCAGCGCGGGTGATGTGTGCCCAGAGAAGGGAGTCACTTCTCACATGCGGGAAGCATCCTCATTTATTGAGCCCTTATCATGAAGCTGGCGTAGGCCAAGCAAGGGACATGTATGATCCTCATGCCATCCCTGTGAAATATGAGCTGCTTTTGCTTTACAGAAGAGGAAACTGAGGCACAGAGTGGAGCCTCAGCGTTAGCTGCAGAACTAAGGTTCAAATCCCAAAGCCGTCCCTCCTCCAGGGGACAGTTTCCCCTCTGGGAAAGCATTATGCCTCCCATCTTCATTTCCACCTCCTCTTTCTCCAGAAAGTTCTCACTCAGCCTCTCAAGGTCACCCCTCCCTTCCTGCCTTGTTTGGTTTCTGCCCAGGTGGCTGGCCCCGTCTCTCTTTTTCCCTTTGCCGCCTCTGCCTGCCACCATCAAAGCCCAGGAAGACTTTCTCTGGGCCAAGACTCTGAGGCCTTTCTTTTCCGGGTAGCAGCTCAGGCTCCTTGGTTTCTTGGCCACAGTTCATCCTGGTGGCTCCTCCTTTCTCGAGGGCTGCCTGTGACTTCAGCCACGTGACTCTAGTGGGGGGTGGCATCAAGCCTCGTGTGGTCGGGCCACGTGGCAGTTGACCTGATATGCTCCCCTCCTTCATTTAGAGGGGAGCTCCCGTCTCCCACCTCCCTTCCTGGGTCACCTTCTGGGCCACATTCCTACCAGGTGATCCTGTCGTCCTCTCCCTGAGGGACTGGGCTGCTGGGGCCGACATGTGATCCCGGGGGAGGAGGAGTCTTTCGGTGGGGGGACTGCTGGGGCTCAGGGCCTTTCCCTGGAGAATCTGAGAAATAGAGACAGCCGTGGACCCATTGCCACAGGCCACCCCACACGGCTGCCCACATGGGAATCAGCAGGCGGGGAGGAAGTCCAACTCCTCTGCCCCAAGGGGCCTTGCCTTGGAGCAGACCTGTAAGCCTAGTGTGAGGCACGTGGAGAGGCCGAGACTTCCAGTTTCTGTTCTCTGTTCTGTGATAGTCTCCTTTCTGCTTAAAAGGAAGCCCTCTTTTCTAAGTGCGAGTCTGGCTGGTTTTCCGGTTTCTCGTTCTATCATTGCGCTAGACCCTGCCTGAGGTCCCGGTGCCCCCAGGCTTATGGTTTGCCCCGGCTCACTGCATCCTCTGTGTGCCCTGGGCTCGGGGTGGGGATACTACCCCGTTCAGGATCTCAAGGCGTTTGTAGGGCCTCAGTGGGACTTTGGGCTGGCGGATGCCAGGGCTTCCCCTAGGGAGGTCCCCTGCCTACAGAGACCTAGTTTCATCAGGGAAGCTGATGGGTTACTTGGCCTGACCACTGCTTGTTGCCAAGGGAAGGCAATGGGGTTTCTCTTGGGAGTCTTCTTATTTCCCCTTCATTCTAAAAAGGTGAGGCATATGGGCAAGGCTTATGTCGTGGGGGCCGTCACAAGGTCTGACGTTTGGACAGCCGGACAGATGCTCTCCCAGAGTTTGTGTTGCTGAGCAGGATGAGGCCTGGCTTGGGCACATGGCCAGGCACAGAGCTTACTGGAAGGACAGGAGGCTGGGCTGAGAGGAGCCTGGTTTGTGTCATTTGGAAATGAAGATGGGGATGGCTTCCAGAAGCAGGGGCATTGGAGTTGTCGGAAGACCACCTCTTAAGGCTCTGCCCACCCACCCTTCCACCCCCAAGTCAGGGACAGCTGGTTGCTGGGTGCTGGGTAAGGGGGTTGTGGAGAAAGGCCCCTGGAAGCCAAGCTGCGGGAGAGGCAGACATGAGAGACTGAGCTGGCAGAGGCAGCCGCCCCACCAAGCCCTGGGTTGTCAGGAAATTGGGCTGAGGAGGAGGGTAGCAAGAGGTGGATCCTGGGTAAGATGATGAAGGCATCCAGAACAGTGAATGGGGAAAAAGTTCTGAGTGGAAGACAGCCTCGGGAAGGACTGGAAACCAACACTCTCCCAGGGAGGCGGACAGAACCCTACAGCTTCTTGGAGGTTCTGATGGAGCAGATCAGAGGGAAATTCTAAGGTGGAATTGGAAAGTTGGAGACCGAGAGAGAGAGAGAGAGAGAGAAGCATGGGGCAGCTCTATGAAACTTCTAGTTCTATTTTCAGGATTCTGAAATATACTACTTAAGCCAGACTAATGTCTTTATCTGGTTAATCTGCATAAAAAAGAAAAAAACCAACAAAAGCATTTATAACTCTTAAGGTCTGTGATTCCTGCTCTGATAGGCATCCTTGGACATTGGGCAGAAGCCCTCATTCATGTCAGAATTGTGTGCAAGTATTTACTTCCTAAACCCTTGCTTTCAGAGCTCGGGGTAAATTCCTTGTAAGCTTCTGGTAAAGTACCTTGCCCCCATTCCAACAGCGTTTGGTAGTAAAGGTGCTTCAGTGAACTGGTTCCAGTAAATCCCGTGCCACCCAAGCTCCGTGTTGTCCTATCCTTGGTGCAAAAGCCCAATTGCTGATCTGTTTTGTACTCTGGGAAAAGCAAAAGAGAGTCAAGTGCTATTCAAATATCTTTCCCTATTAAATCTAAATTCTCTATTTCTTTACTGAAAGTATTCTGGTCATTCAAAACGTTAAGACTTCAGAGCACACCTTCACGTAGCTCATAGCAAATAGCAAAGACACTTAGGGAAGGGATGGTCATTCCTAAAACCTCTGTGCGGCATGGCGACTTCTCCCAGTTACCTACTAATTGAAGGTGGGGGTGTCGCTTCCTGCCTTGGGTCAACCCCTCTGAGATGGATCCATTTTTTGTAGACCCTCCTGCTCCTGCTTCTTCACAATTAGACTGTGAACTGCTCAGGGGCAGGGACTTTTGTTGAACCCACAGTCCATCCTTACACATGGCCCTTAGAGTATATGGTAAGTATTCGTGGAATGAAAATGCTTTGCAAATTCCACGAGTTTAGGGTTTGAAGCTCTGGCTTTTTGCTTCAGAGCACACACATTTTAAAACAAAGTTTGGTTAGGAAGGGCAACATTAGGCCCTGACCTTGACATATGGTGTTAGACACGTTCTGCCCCCAGAACACATAGAGAGAGGACTGCAGAGGTCCCCACAGGGCAGGCTTCTCAGTCTGGGTTGCAGGGGTTGCAGGGGAACCTGGAGACCATAAAGACCCCAAACCCTCTAATTTACATGCAAGGAAAAGGGACCTACAGTTTCTGTGATTTTCATGGGGTTTTTTGGTTTGTTTTCCTCAGTTGCAAAAATGTAACTCCTGGCATACCCTGGAGTGTTTGCTCCCTAATCTCTATGTATTATGCAAAGGAAGATCCAGGCCAGAGAGCTCCTTCCTTCTCAAACTCTACCATGTACACCCTTGGTTTCATCCCTTTCCTTCATTCAGAGGCTGACAAGAGACGCGGGATCTTTGTACCAGCAGGGGTCGAGCCCATCCGGATACAAAAACAATCCTGAGAGACATGTATGGTGGAGTATTTGGAGGAAGGCTGCCTGAGTTCTTTTCTAGAAAGGCCTATGCGGGTGCCTGACTCAGGAGGATCAAGATTCTGAAGGCTGGACCTCCTCCCCTAGTCTCAGCATGGGACACATTGAGCTGAACTCTGATCGTCTGCTCTCAGCTGGTTGCAGCAGCTGCTATTTGCATGGAGTCTCATCATTTGCTTTGAGGCACTTCTGTAGAACCCTCCCTCCAAGGGAGCAAGAGGAAGGCTCTAGCTATTGAGCGTTTTATGACGAGATGCTGGAGTTGCCTCCAGCATCAGCCCACGGAGGTCCACTCTTGATGAACAGGACCAACACATCATCAAAGTCAGTTCATCAGAAAAGACACAAAGGAACCCACCCCCAAGATACTTTGCCTTGGAAAGAGCAGCTCATTAACAGAGGAGTAGCGCTTGGCCATCCCCCTGGAGGGGGGGGGCGTGGTGGTGGTGGGACTCACTCAAGGGTACCTTCTTCCAAGTCACTTCATTCTGCTTCTACCTTCCCCTGTCCCATTCCTGCCCCACTTCTTACCCAATGGCAATTGCCAAAGGGCACTTCAGTCAATGACCTGGGTCCCAGGGTGCCTGGCCCTGGAGGCCATCCCAGAGTTGGGTAGCTAGGGAGCCAGGAAGACAGAGGGCTGGCTTCCTGGGGCCAGTGGAGACCATGAAGGGCCTCTACTTTCCAGGGAGGAATTATGATGTTGGCATTAGGCTGTATCATGCCAGTGGATTGGATCTGGGAGATGTGGCTGAGTGTTTGTTCACGGGCTTCCAAACATTTAAGGATTGCACAGTGTCTCATTCTCATCGCCCTTAAGGCAAGGGGGAGCACTACTCAACCACGAGATGAAAACACTCTGCCAGGAGATCTGTGTGTGGCAGGTGAAAATATTTATGTATTTGACTTTACAATTATGACTCTTTCTCCAGGTACAGACACATTCCCACATTCAAGGCCTCATAGTTTTCAAAATAAAAAAATTGTACCATGCCCACCGTATATGCTCAGAAAGCAAGTGTTTGCTAAACTAAACCCCAGTGAAGTTTTTACTGCAGGTGGTCAAAGGTGTTTAAAGCCCCAATCCTGCTCCTGAGAAACTCTGGAGTTTCTCTTCTGGCGTGATGAGCAATTTGAGTTCCCCAAGAGGCCCTTCGGTGAAGTCTCCTGCTTAGTCATGTTTGTGGAGGACAGCGTGAGGAATGAAAGGTTTTCTAGAATGTCTGGGGACTTACTTCAACTTGAAATATCTAAGAATGTTACCGTTTAAATATGTAAGAGAAATGATCAAACCCCATCTGATGGCTGAAGTTCTCATTGTGCCCCACGTTGCATACACACACCTGGGTTTTGAAAGAAGATTGAGAAGAAAGGAATGTCGAAAGCAAGGACCCAAAGCATTCTAGAAGATACCATTGGTCCAGGCTCTGGCCCTGGCAGGTAATGTCATGTTGCTCAATGCTGAGTATTTCTCGGGGGCAGTGAAGCGTGGATGGGGTGGGGATGTGTGCCAAGGAAAATAAGAGCCACGAGCAGGATCAATGTCTTTCTTTTTGAGTTTCTAGCATCTCATAAAATCAGAGGAAAGGGGGGCGCCTGGGTGGCTCAGTGGGTTAAGCCGCTGCCTTCGGCTCAGGTCATGATCTCAGGGTCCTGGGATCGAGTCCCACATCAGGCTCTCTGCTCGGCAGGGAGCCTGCTTCCTCCTCTCTCTCTGCCTGCCTCTCTGCTTACTTGTGATCTCTCTCTGTCAAATAAATAAATAAATCTTAAAAAAAAAAAAAATCAGAGGAAAGGGGAGGGGAGGAAAGAGAAGGGGAAGATATTCATCCAACAGCAGGGGGCCAGGAACAGAACAGGCAGCCGCTTTGGCAGGATTCTGGGTGGTCGTCGGTGGGGGAAAGAAACTGGAAGGATCGATGAAGGTGCAGAAGTGTGGGTGACAAGCTGCCCTCCTCTGGACTCTCGGGGTCAGGGATGGGCTTGGTTACGACAGCAGTTGATAAGATGCAAAAGAGGGGTTGGGAACTGATGGGGGTCCTCTGCCTGGCGGAAAGGGTGTTCCTGGGGAATGGAGGGGCACCTTCCCTTCCTCCTCCTCGTACCCACACCTCCCTGTCCACTCCCCACTCCTCTCCCACCAGAGCTGTGGGCGCGCCACTAAGTCATAAACATCAGGAAGAGAGGCCGGTGGAGAGAGGTTCAGGGAAGACAGCCATGGAGAGGGATGCGGGCCGCGGGATTCCACGCCCAGCCTGGCCTCCCGGAGACTTTGCTGGTTGTCCAGCTCCCTACGTGACAGAATGGCCAGATGCCTCCCAGCCCACTCCTCTGGGGGACTAGAAGAGGGAGAAGGGTCTCTCCTAGTAGAGAATCAAGTGAGATTCTCTACTTCTTAAAAGAAGTCAAGGGGATGTGCTTCATTTCCTTGAGCATCCCAGTCGAATCCAGCTTATTTTGGAGTAACACAGAGTGGGGCCAGTCCCAGTTTGGGAACATGTCAGGACAGAGAAATCACAGCACCTCGGTCTCCTCCTAGAACAGCTGCTTCGGGCCCGCAGGTTCACTTGCTCCCACTTTCTAGAACTCAAAACAAGCCGTGAACCCTTGCAGAAAGCCCGGGTTGGAAAGGGCCACGCCCTGGTAGCTTTAGGAGACCTCTGGGCTTAGCTGTGAATGGACATGTGGTCCACATAATCTGTTTCCTTGGGGTGTTCATAGCTTCCAGTCTGTGTAAGCCGGAAGAAGGGAAGCGAGCTGGGGGCTTGAAGGAAGAGTGGAGAGGAGCAGCTGGCTAGATTTGGGGAAAGATGAGGTGAGGCTGTCAACATCGGAGGAGCGTGTACAACCCTGGGCTGTGCGGCGCTGCCCACCGGGGAGCCCCTGGAGAGCTTGTCCTAAGCAGCTCTGTCAGCGTGACAGCGTGGATGTGTTTTCAGGGATATGTCAGGGTCAACTGTTAGGGAGGAGTGAGTAGGAAGGCCCGGGACTGGGAGTAGAGTCCCCTGCCTGTCCCCTGTTCTCATCCATGCGCTGTCATGGCCTGCATTTCTCAGACTCTCTTTTTCAAACCGTTGCCAGTCCCCTCCCCCTCCCTCATCAGCCCATTTAAATATGGCTTAAATGGTGATTGTCACGTTCACGGTGCCAAGTCCACAACCCAGACTGGCCAGGGCATCCGTTCTCTGATAGATGTGACAACTTCGCCTTCCAGATGAATTTCAGCATGATGTTTTCAAGTCCTTTAATGGGCAAGTCTGAGTATCAGTTAGTACCTTCTACCCATGTCATAGTTGAATGTACTTACATCAGTATGATTTACTACATTTAGCTCTCCAAGGATCCCTGATTCTTTTTTTTTCCCTTTTATAATTTTGAGAATGTCTTTGCATTCAGCTAATCACTTTACTTTGAAGATGAGTAAATTACCCACTATTTAGTATCTTTCATTACAGACTTGGGAGGGGAACTTTGTCACTATCCAACTCTTTCATAAGCATGTAGGAATGCAGTCGTTGTTGTGGAAACACATTTATCTTATGTTACTTTCTTCTGAGCTATCAGTTCCCAGCATTGTCGGGCCGTGTATTTAGAGAACGCATGTTAGGAGACGAGCTAGAAGATAATGGTCTTCATTCTCTCCTTTTCTGTGTGACTTCTGGCAAGCCATTCAATTGTCCTAAGCCTTAATTCTTTATTTGAAAAATGGGATGGCAACCCAGCACTTCTACCTTGATATGTAGATTTGGGGTGGAGAATTCTGCACACGCAGGAGAAGAACAACGAAGCTTCTGTGCCCGAGATGCCAGGCATTTTTACTCCATAATTGGCATCAAGGGCAAGAACAGGGACTCTTTACTATGGGTAGATTTTGGCATGTGGCCCCGGCTTATGAAGAGAAACACACTCACTCATCCTTTCCTACGATGTGCTAGTTCTAGGACCTTGCGTTTTTGGCTCCTGCCACGGTCTTGCCATTGGCTGCCTGTGCTTTTTGCCTTTAGCATCAAGACCAGGACAATTCACCATGAACTCCAAAAACGTTCATGGTTTGGGCCATGCTCGCCCCTCTAGCCTCATTTCTCCCAGGCCTCTCAAGAGCTCCGGGTTCCCGGCCCACTGTGGGCGTCTTCAATCCGCCATGTTTTTTTGGGCATTGCTCCTGCCGTTCCTCCTGCTGAGAACAGCGCTGGCCTCCCTCCCCTCTCCTGCCCACATCAGCTAGGTAATTCTTACTCATCTTTCAGATTCCAGCTCCATCATACCCAGATTCGATTAGGGCTTTAGCCTCTCCCACTGCCACTAGCTGCTCCTTTCAAAACAACTACCACAGAGAAGCGGGAGAGAATTACTTGTGCTCTCCCTCAGGCGGGGGCTGTCCTTGTGCTCACTGTTATAGTCTTACTCTCCAGCATACCACAGGAACACAATTAGTATTTGTTGAATGAATGAGTGAATGAGTGGGTCTAGTATTTGAGACTTGGCTTTGTGCCTATAAGAGAGGAAGCATCTGGACTTGGTGTTGTCCTGATTCCCCGTGAACACACTCTGGAGCAAAGCTCCAGAGACAGGGGTTCCTGCCCCTTGAACAAAGAGCCCGTTAGCTTGATGGCTGGGGAAGAGGCTGAGCCTTTTCCTTTACTACAGTAGGCCCCCTGCAGAGCCCTAGGGTGGTCAGTTTGCCTTCTGGCCCTTGGGCCCCTTTAGGTCATCACCCCACTCAGGTGCCCTGGGCCTTCAGATCTTCCTTCATATTCTGGTAGTTTCCTATACCTGCTTCTCTATTCTGTTTGTCTCCAGTAACCCTTTCTAGTCCTGGCTGCAGGGCCTCGAGGGCCTGCCCCTCTCTGAGCTCCTCTTTGGGATGTCTGTGTCCCACCTTGGACTGTGAATTCTGTCCTGCTCTGGGCCTTGGCTTCAACTGTTGCCTTCAACTGCCACCAGAATGTTCTGTCCTTAAAGTTCTCAGGGGTTGGTGCTGGGGCTTAGCAGCCACAGGGAGGATAAGAGTTGGAGCCCAACGTCCAGGCTTTTGCCTTCTGAGTTGGCTCAGCCTTCAGTCTGCAGTAAGCACACAGCAATGCATGGTGACTGGATTTTCTAACCAAATTCTTACCAACTTTTCAAGGCAGTCATGGCTGCCTGCTGGACCCCTTTGGTCTGGTTCACAACCTCATGGGACTTTCCCTGCTGTAGCTGAGAAGAACCCTCTTGTGGGTACATTGGCAGACCCAGCTGAGGGAAATTGGGAGCCAAAGCCCTTCTTGCCACCTCACTTGGCCTGGCCCCCAGGGCAGCTCTAACCCCAGGCTGCAGGTGCCCTAGAGCGGCTCCCACTCCAAGCCTGTAACCACCTCGGCTTCTGTACCCCACCAAGAGGGGGCCCGGCCTTAAGAGGGAGAGCAGACCATGTTCATGGCTCAAAGAGACACTGCCAAGGTGGCACTTGGAGTGGCTTCCCCTTCATCACCAATGTGTTTATCTTTGAGAAAAATGAACTTGTATCCCCCATCCCCTCAAATCACTCAGGCTCAGCCAACTCTCTTCTGGGCTTCTGTCTCAAATGGGAAAGTTGGGGCTTCCTGTCTTTATTTGATTATGTCTTCAATCAGACCCTGATGGCTTGTACCTGGAAGTATAGGCCCATCCAGTGGTCCCAGGTCTTACTTTGGCCACTCTTCTTGCTTCTGGGATGGGGCATCATTTGTTCCTCTATTACATTAATTCATTCATCCATTCATTCATTTAATATCTGTTGAACATCTATATACCAGGGACTAGCTAGGTACCGGGGCTACCAAAAGTGCCAGGCATATAGAAATGGATGTTCACCCTTAGAGAGCATCCAATCTAATGGGCCACCGGTGTGAAGGGGGCACCTGGCTGCAGGGAGGTACTTGACCTCATGGTGCAAGCTAAGGCTGGGGACAAAAGCCAGGATGCCATGAGAACTTGCAGACTGGCTTTAGAATTTGAGTTTTTGTCCTAGAAGCCTTGGGGAGCCATGCAAAGATTTTAAGCAGAGGAGAGACCTGGTCACATCACATTTGTGTTTTTTTGCAAAAGACACTAGCAGTTGTGTGGAACACCCATTAGAAGAAGGGGAGTGGGGATCCAGTGGGGAGCCCCTTGGGCAATGCTGGTGGCCACGGTTGAGGGGGCGTGGGGAGGAGTGGTGGAAAGTAACCTGAGTGGAGGGGGATGGCAGACCATGGGGGTCGACTGGGGGGCTGGGGAACCCAAATGCAGACACCGGAGGAGGGACACAACTTAAGACAGGTTTGGGGCTATTGAGTTGAGGTGCCTTTAAAGGGAGGGGATATTCGGGTAGGGAGCTCCTGGGAGAGATGTGGCCTGTAGATAGCCATTGGTGAATTATCTGCTTTATGCGGCTCTTCCGTAGGAAGGGCAGAGCTCGCTGGGGAGAAAGAGTTCGAAAGTGAGGACACCTTTGGGGCAGAGAGGAGAATCTCTCAAAGGAGGCTATGGAAGAACAACCAGAGAAGGAGGAGGGACGCCGGGGAATCATGGCGTCACTAAGGCCTTGAGAGAGTATCTCTGTTTTCTCTCCACAACCATTTGCCTTCATGACAAACACATCTCCTTCCTCCTGAATGTCGCATGTAGGGAGCAGAGTGGGAAACCAGTGCTAATGCTGTCTGGGAGGGGTATGCAAGCATTCAAAATACCGGCAGGAGGGCCAAGGAAGGCTCTGGCAAACTCCGCTAGATTTGGTGGCAGGGACATGTACATCTGAGAGTCGAGGGACAGGCATGGAGAAGCTTGTGGAAATTCAAGGCTGGGTGGGAGCATGGGCCCATGGTCTGTGAGTTTAGGGACATTAAAAGGAGATCAGGGGACAGGAGATGAAGAGTCTCTTTGGAGGTTCGGGGAGATGGTCTGAGGGGAGAGCAAGGCCAGCTTCCATGGCCTGTTGGGTCTTGAGATAGAGAGAAGTGCTTCTCCTGGCATGGGCATGTTTTTTAGAGAAGCAAGAAGCAGGAGGAGTTTGCCACTGTTAAAGGTAAGAGAACAATTGGAGGGGAGGACAGGATACCATAAGGAAAACCAGTGAGGCTCTGGAGGTCCCTGAAGGGTACAGGTCAGCGAAACAGGACTGTTATTCCAAATGTATGTGGCTTCTGAGAACATCTTTGAAGCCCGTCCAGACTTTTTAGAGCTGTCAGAGCATCTAGAGCGTGCAAACGGCCCAGAGAAGAGGGGCAGTGGAGAGGTAGGCTGAGAGAAGCCAGGAGGGTCAATGTGGGCCACAAGTTAAGACAACCTCAGCAGGTAGAGGCAATGCATTAGATATCCTCCTTCACTCTCTACATTACATCAGATCTCTACACTCCATTCTCCACAGCTAGCCCTGCCAGGCTCCTTCACCCCTGCCAAGACAGTGTCTGGCCACCATTTTGTGCCTGGCTTTTCCAGGTAGCCTCCAACTCGAATCCCTCATGGTTAAGCCCTATGGCATCGAGACAGGGCAGTCCTGCCAAGGTGCCTGCTTGAGACCATGGCCAGAGAGAAGGTGGGGGGTTGGGGGGACAGGGCAGAAAGAGCAATTTTGGACCCCCTTTGGGGTGTGGCTTCCTCATGCCTACCAACGCAAGACATCTGTTGAGACAAAGAAGTAGGTTTTCAGGGGGGAAACAGGAAATCAGTGTGGATACCAGTGGGAGCCACCATTACCCTGAAGGGATAATTTTGGAGTGGTTGATCACCCCCAAGGATGGGGGGTGACAGCACTGCACCTCCAGGCTTCAATTTCCCCACTTGTAAAATGGAGATAAGAGAATAGCCTCTACTTCAGAGAGTCGTTGAGGGTTCTGTGAGTTAATTTTTGCACAGAATATTTAGAAAAGCCAGTCACATCCCAAATGCTAGTAACTACTATCATGATTTCGTGAGGCATTGTCCATTTACATGAAATTCTTGGACTTTGGGGTCACAAACAACGCCTATTGATGTGACTCGATGCTGCTCAACAAAGAGGCATTCCAGTTTAATGATTAAATAGCAGTGATGATAAGGTTCAAATTTAGGATTACATATTAGGATCAGTTTGAAGAAGTTTTCCATGAATACTTATTAGAGTAGAAAGGTGGAGAGTTAGGTGTCAGAAGACCACAAATATTTGTTCTAGGATCTTCTACAGGCTGGACTTCAGTGGCCATTGTGATAGAAATGGTACTTACATTGGCAGAGCTGATGACTCTGTTGAGGAGACAGATACAAATTAAAAAAATAATTACAAATTACGATTAATGCTAAGAAGGGGAAAAACCCCAATGGGAATAAGAGGTTGGAGGTACCTAACTTTAGATCATTAAAATCTCTGATAAGTTGATGTGAAGCCAACGATTGGCCACTCAGAAGTGGTTAGGGAAGTGTTTAGGAGGTGAGGAGAGAATTCTGGATTGGAAGGTGATTTCCTTTCCCAATTAGGTAATCTCAGGGAATTCTGTGTGCACTGATTTCTACATCTGTAAAATGAGGATAAGCCTACCTATCCAACTGACCACAACTGAGCCTGTGTGAGGATAAAATGAAATGATGTTAAAGAATTCTGCTAACCACAGACAGAGGCACAGAAAAGAATCCATGAGGAAAGAATGCACTGATCAATTCCTTTCACTTTTTCTATTCATTAAATTTGGTTCCTGTGTATGACAGGACTATAGTACACAGAGGTCTCTTTGGGAGGCACAGTGGCTAAAGGTCATGTTGAGAAGACATGACCGTGATGTTATGGTTAGCAGTGCAAGGAGAGACGGGTGTGGAATGGAGACAAAGGTGATTTTCTGGATAGGAGATGGCTGAGCTGAGCCATAGGAGATGAGGGGGAAGAGTTGAGGTTTTTGTAAAGCTGAAAATCTGGAGAAAATTTTAGTGGGGGAAGTTGGAATGTATTTCAGTGTTCAGTAGACACAAACCCTTCTGGGACCTGACATTGGAGAAGGTCATAGTTAATGTTACTTAATCTTCACCAAGCAGCCATTTAATTCTAGAAACAGAGGCAGATGTGCTTTTCCCTGGGTGCTCAGAAACGTGACTTCCATCCAGTAGATCATCAACACACGTTTGATGTATTGAAGGGTACCCCAAAATGGGAAATATCCAAGGAGAGCACTGCCAGGCTGCCCTGCATTTTCTGGGCTATACGGGAGTCCCATGAGATCAGGGTCAGAACTCTCTGTGGGTTGCAAAAACATCTTCTTTCACATGTACAGTGAAGCAGGATAAGGGCTACAAATCAATGAATCCAGGAAATGTTCTGCTCTGCGGAGAAGCATCTTCCCAGGTTGGACAGTGGGGCATCAGCCATTGCCATGTTTCCCCCTTCAGTCTGAAGCCCACAGACTATGCCACACTGCTCATTAGGTCACAGTGTCATTGTGGACATGGATGACCAGTCAGCCAGTATGGCTACAGCTTCTGAATGGCATTTTCTGACTGTTGCTGTATCGGCGAAAAAGTTTAAGGAGAAAGTTTAAGGAGAAAGAGGCATCTGTTGAAGTTGCCTATAGCAAGGTCACATTCTGATAAAGACATTTTCTCAACCACACTGTTCCTCTCCAAAGAACAGAAGCGCTGAAGCAAACATTCTAGTTCTAGGTGGCCTTCAGGTGAAGGGGTGAGGTAGGAACCCTCTGGAAGGGAAGGAGGCAGGGAGAGAGAGGGTCTCTTTCATCCTGGAGGGGAAGGTCAGAGGGAGAAGAGACTGATTTTTGTGATGCCATGGGTTTCAGGTTTTCCATGGCCTTTTTGAGGCTATTGCCTGCCGAGTTTAGACCCCATGTTCAAGGTCACTTCCAAAGGGGTCCATGGAAAACACCTTCTCAAGCTAAAAGAGACTTTGACTCTTGAAACTGTAAACTATAAATGCTATAAATGCTAATTTTTATGAATGGTCTTGTATAGATAAAGAGGAGCGATGAAGGAAGACATTTGGAATAGAAAAGTGTAGAAGGAGCCAGGAGAAACTAAGGGCTTTGAACAAGAAGCAGCGGAGGAGTTGGGTCAAGACAAGTCAAGAGTTTTGTGGAGCAGATTCCTAACATCTCAAAGAAGGAAGCCAAACTTATTCAGTGTTAGCAGAAATCACTCTCTGTTTCCTGCAGAGGTGAGGGGAAGCTGGGACACGAGCTCAGAGCTGCTCGGGCTTGTAGGGGAGCACATGCTGGGATGAGGGGCCCAGAGGCAAAGGGTTGACCATTTCTTGTCTTCCACATGTCTCTTTTTCTGCTAACAGCCACCTGTCAGCAGTTCACGGGCGGGCTCCAGACTCAGCAGGAATGGAGGGAACTCACTGCAGCTCGCGGAAGGAAGACCTCACATGGCCAAGTGGTCAGTTCTCCCCTAATGGATCCTGGCATTTGACACAATTCCAATCAAAATTGCAATGGGAATTTTTTAAACTTGACACGGCATTTCTAATGTTTATTTGGAAGAATTTATTTTGGAGGAACAAGTAAAACTTGCACACACACACAATAGGTAGCAAGTAGAAGCTTGCATTGTTAGATTTTGAAACATATTTTAAATCGGAAATCTTTTGAACAGTATGAAGCTGGTGGCCAAATAGGTCAACGGCAAGGGATAGAAAGCCCAGATATGGGTTTATTTTAGCCTTCTCTGCTTTTAGGGGAGTGGCATTTCCATTTAGAACAGTGAGTGATAGAGACGCATCACCGTTTGGAGCAAAGCAAAGTAAATTTCCTATTCATTGCCATCGTGATGCAAAGACTGGGACAAGGGTGTCACCAGCCAAGAGTGCCATTTTTCTTTGACCCCAAGTTCCCCATTGTTTCATGTCAGGTCACATTGTCTCCAGTTGCTTGGCCATCTTCCGTTCGTTACTGAACGTTCTTTATAGCTGAAACCCGAGAGCTGTCCAAATTCTGTGAATGTTAACTTGCTGGTGCTCCCAGTTTTGTTTTGTTTTGTTTTAAAATGTTTGAAGACAAAGGCAAAGGAGGACAGAGTGAAGCCTCTGACATCCGGCAGTGCTGGGGGAGCAGATGCAGGGTCTCCAAAATCACTCACGGCTACTTCAAAGGCTTTTCCTGTTTTCTGAAATTCATCCAATCTCTTTCTACTCCACCACCACCTTGGCCACCCTCTAGATTATCCTTCAGCATCCTGAGTCCGTGATGTTACTGAATAAAGGTGGCATTCCAAGTCAGTGAGTAAGGTGCAAACCATGCAACAATCGACTCAGAAATCACCAAATTTTTACTTTTCAATGAGTAATTACTGAGCACCTGCTTGGGGGCAGGCCAGGCATGGTTCTGAGGGCTGAAAACCAGCATGTGAACATAACATCTTTGCCATCCCAGGGAGCAGTGAGTTTCTAGGGAAGGAGAGACACAATGAACTTAAGAACAAAGCAACCTATAACTTGACAGGTGGTTGGTGAAATGAAGAAAAATAAATCTGGCCAGGGAGACAGAAACTGCTGGATGTGGGTGGTGGTCAAGGAAGGCTTCTTGGATAGGGTGGCATTTGGGAAGAGGCCTGAAGACTCAGGCCTGAAGACTCATGCAGATCCATGCCATGGAAGTATCTGGGGAAGAATGTTCCAAGAAGTAGGTGTAGCAAGTGCAAAGGATTGGCTACCTGAAGGCAGATCCGTGTTTACACTTCTTCCTCTATGCAGTAATTAATGTCAGTGATCCTGCAACAACCAGAAATGATTCCCTCTTTAGTTTTAGAACAATTTAAACAACATACATTTTGCTTTCAAGACAATAATTCAATTTCAGTAAAATATTGTACAATGAACTTAACTGTGTATGTTTGACCTTTTAATCGCACCCCCCACCCCCCGAACTACCCCTTACAGAATCACACTGTGTTTGCTGTGTAAACTTGAAACACAGGTAACTCCCAAGGGGTCAGAAGAAATGACAGAATGAAGGAAGTCAAATTCTGATTTTTTGACTCTAGAACCACTGTGCTATGACTGGGTCTTTTGAATCTACTGCTTAAACTCAAACTCAGGGATACGCAGTGCTGAGGACACTGGAGACACAAACTGTACCCAGAGCAAACTCAAATGATTGCAAACCCTCATCAACCACACTGCAAAATGCCTGTCAATGAATCTATTTACATAGACCTAATATTTGTCTTTATGTGTACACGAGTGTGCAGGGCTGTGCCTGTGTGTGTGAGTGTCCTCTTCCCTGATCCCCAACTCCCCAGAATATGCTCCTCCCAAACTTGCAGCATTTGCCAATCTATAGAGTGGGCAGATGTTCCTCAGTGACATCTGTGGCTGAAGTTGGATTACATCAGGTGGCTCCCAGCAGCAGGTGCTTTGGACCTGTGTTTCTAGTGCTCTGATTGGAAGAATGAAAAATTAGTCTTCATCGAGCTCAGGTCCCTAAGGTTTTTGTGTTTCTGACTCTTCCCCATCGAATTTCCCCATCCTCCAGCTGCTTCCCTTGTCCTGGCTTACCTGGGCTCCTGTTTGGGATTTTTAAGGCTCTACTGGAACAGCCAGATGCACAGAGGTTGGGAGTGAGGGTACCACGACAAACACCTTAAGGGCATCCATTGTGTGGTAGAGAGATGGCGGTCCATTGTTCCATTTGGATGGATCCCAGCTCTGACTGGGTAGCCCCACAAGGCAAAACAGCATTATTTCATATGGTTGTAAGATGCCCAGTTTCGCTCATTTTCAGTTAAGTTGGCAGAATTTTTTTTTTAAAGACTTTTATTTATTTACTTGACAGAGTGTGTGGGGGGGGATTACAAGGAGGTAGAGAGGCAGGCAGAGAGAGTGGGGAAAGTAGACTCCCCACCAAGCAGAGAGCCCGACATGGGGCTTGATCCCAGGACTCTGAGATCATGACCTGAGCTGAAGGCAGAGGCTTAACCATTGAGCCACCCAGGTGCCCCTAAGTTGGCAGAAATTTTTAAATGCCACTCAGTTTACCAAAAGACTGCCCCTCCTCTATGCTGTAATATGTGTCTGCATGTTCGGCTTTTACCTGCTTGGGAATTTAGTAGGAGAACAGCAGAGTGTCCCTTTGCCATTTTTTTTTTTTTTAAGATTATTTATTTATTTATTTGTCAGAGACAGAGGGAGAGAGAGCAAGTGAGCACAGGCAGACAGAGAGGCAGGCAGAGGCAGAGGGAGAAGCAGGCTCCCTGCCGAGCAAGGAGCCTGATGTGGAACTCAATCCCAGGACCCTGGGATCATGACCTGAGCTGAAGGCAGCTGCTTAACCAACTGAGCCACCGAGGTGTCCCTCCCTTTGCCATTTTTAAACAGAAGTTCTGGGTGCCTAATCAAATCGTTTTCTTGAACCATGATTACTGTGAGTGCCTCTGCTGCGGAGAAGCTGGAAGGGGTGAGGTTAAGGGGGGCTTTATGTCTTGTCTTGGTTTTGCAGGTGACAGAGAAGATGGCCCCTGAGAGCATTACCCCTCAGTTTGCTCACGGGGCGATAGGGATTCCTTTAATGGAGGACCTCTCCTCGTAACATGACTAATCTGGGTACCCTTAAGGGATGCGGTGATTGCTGTATTTCTATAACGTCCAGTTGTTGTTGGCTTTACGATGAAGACTTTGTATATAAGGGTCTGCTTGCTTAGAAGTTGAATGTTGCGTGGTCTGGGGTAAGCCAACTGGGCTGACAGAACTTGCCTCAACCTCTAGGTGGATCCTTGAGTTACCAGATCACTGGGTCTCTGACCACAGGGTCTGAAGGAAACCCGGGCTATTTAAAAAAAAATAAAAATAAAAAAAATACAAAAAAAATATATGTAAAAAATATATATATATTTTAGGAAAAAGATGTTTACCCATGTGCACTCTGAAAAAGGAGATTTGGGTTGCTGATGGAGACCACTCTGTTGCCTCAGAGGGCCTGCAGCGCAGTCAGCCTTAACTGAAGAGCTTTCCTTCCGCCCGGCCGGGACCCTCAGCTTCTCTGTCAGCCGAGGAAGAGCAGTGTTGTTTAGCGTTCTTTCTTTTTTTTTTTTTTTTCCACTCACAGCCTCTTGTCCATTGGGTGACAGGAAAAACACTAACTTGGGTTTTGTGTTATTTACATTTTAAGATCCTAATTCAACTCCATCTGGTGCTGTTTATGGAAGGGAAGAGGCCTCCGATAAGCACAGCTGGGGAGGCGATTTTCCAGCGCTGCTATCCTGTTGTTTTGCTCACTTTCTCCCAGCACAGAGGACCGTCTGCAAACGATCAGAGAAGTGAAAGAAATCTGAAGACAAAATATGTCTTTGGAATTTCACCAAGTCTTTGGATTTGAATGGAGAAGGATGAACAACATGGTGTGGATCTTGGGACCCCAGAAGGTTCTGGAGGGTCTACAACTCACTGCCTGTCCTTTAAATGTCCTTGTCCTTCCCTTTCAGCTTCATGTCCATGCTCATTCATGGCCCAACTGAAGAAACAAAAGGAAAATTAAAGTGTCTGTGATCAGGAGTTTGGGTCTTTAAATGGGGGAGGGACCCAAGAAGACATTCCACTGACATCCTGTTTTTCACAGACTAATCTGAGGTCTGTTGACCCCCACAACACACCTGTGTCTTCCAAGTGATCAACCCTGGTCTGCAGATAATGAGCGGAAATGCATGTTGTTGCAAAGGACAACGGTTTCCTTTCTAGACGGGCAGGGACATGTGGGGTTAGGATCAGAACTCTCTGGGTCTTTAGTATCCTATTTTTTTTTTCTTTTTTTAAATGTGGACTGGGTAAATGTTAAAAATCACAGTTTTTATTTACCCTGTGTGTGAATTCTCCTACCTGGTCCTGGAAGTCGAACCTGGAGGTGCCACATTTTCTGGGTCTCAGGGTCCCCGGAACTGCGTTCTGTTGCAGGGGAGGTCACAAGACTGTAGACGGCTGGGCAGCCATTCCGAGAACTGTGACACTTGCTGGGAGGCGGGCGTGAATGTCCTCTGGGGAAGAGGACACTTCTCTGGTGATGTGGAAGGAACCATTGGAAAGTCATTTGATGAGGAAGCTGAGTATCGCCTTCCAGTCAGGGGAGGCTTAAAAAATGCTTGGCAGCCTCTTTCATGAGGCATGCAGGAATTCCAGGGGCAGGGCTGCCTGACAGTCTTACAGACCTGAGGGTAAGGGGGAAGCAGTGGGTAAAAATGGGAGCTGGTGGCGGGGGCATAGGAAGGGTGTAATAGCATGAAGTCGGGGTGTATGGAAGGACAGCAGGCGCTGTGGTCAGGAGGCTTCTGAGAGGGATGTTTGAGATCAGTAAGAACCTAGGGCTTCTCGGGGCAGGTGTAGTTAACAATTTTGAGTGATACGAGCCTCCGTGTGAGGGTTAAACCCATCATTCTCAAAGTGCCTGTGTAACCTGGTCTCCCTTCACCTCACTTCCTCCCCTGGCCTAGCACCCTGGTCAAGGGTGACTCTTCTAATTTCTGGTTGAGGCATGAAGGCAATAGGTACTTCATTGGAGCAGAAGCTTTTGTTGTGTGTGTGTTTTGAAGCTAAAGTATTATCACTCCAAACTAGATTGTTGTAAATTTAGGAGATCAGTTATAATCTGCATGATGTTTAAGAACTAAATATCAAAAATAAACGGAGGTATATATATATATATTCAAAAATATATAGAAAATAAAGAAGAGAATCAAAACAATTCACAACAAAATCAAGGAAACTCCATGAAGAATATGGTACTGGGGTAGACAAATAGAAGGTATGCAGAAACCAAAGAGAAAAAGGTAGAAGTCCTTATCAGTGATTCCATGTAGTAGGTTAAACTCTCCAAAATGCAGTGACTGATGGAGGGAAGAACCAAGATCCAACCTTATCTTGTCTACATAAAACTTGCTTCAGATGTAACAGTGAAAAAGGATGAAGAGGACAGTATAAAAAAGATGCTCTATGTAAGTCATAACCAAAGGGAGGCATGGAGTCTATATTTAAAAAAAAAAACTAGACTTATGTGCACACAGTGAATCATGGAACACAACATCAAAAACTAACGATTTACTGTATGGTGACTAACATAATTAAAAAAAAATTAAAAAACTAGACTTTAAGTTAAAAATTCTTAACAGACAAAGGCATTATATACTGATAAAGGTGAATTTAGCATATTTTTATATAATTTGAAAACATGCATCGAAAATATTCCCCAAATGGGGGCACCTGGCTGGCTCAGTGAGAGGAGCATGGGACTCTTGATCTTGGGATCATGAGTTTGAGGCTCACATTGGGTGTAGAGATTACTTAAACATTTTTTAAAAAATGCCCTAAATACAAGAGTAAATATTGCCTGAATTGAAAGAGAAATAGTTTTATGATAATATTCAAAGACTTTAAGAATCCAATTTCAAATGGAGAACACATCTTCACGCCAAGATCAATAAGGAGAAAAGGACAAGTAGAGGAGTAGAAATGTACTAGACCTGATAGCCCCCCCATATATATATATATATATATATATATATATATATTCACATACATACACTACATACCAAAGAGATCACCTTGAAGAGTTTCAAAGAGGCTGATCGACAACTGGTTAGATGATTTTTTTTTTTTAAAAGATTTTTATTTATTTATTTGAGAGAGATCACAAGTAGGCAGAGAGGCAGGCAGAGAGAGAGAAGAGGAAGCAGGCTCCCTGCTTAGCAGAGAGCCTGATGTGTGGCTCGATCCCAGGACCCTGGGATCATGATCTGAGCTGAAGGCAGAGGCTTTAAACCACTGAGCCACCCAGGTGCTCCTGGTTAGATGATTCAAACCTTTCAAGAGTATAAATGAGTCAGGACAGGGGTTTTGAAGGAAATTTTTTTGAGGTTTTTTTTTTTTTTTTTTAAAGAACTTTGCCGAGAACACACTACTTCATCATAGAGCGCAAAGAGTGTGTGTGTGTAGTGTTGATTACTCTAGGTCAACAAAACATGTAAAAACTTCGTACATGTCTCTTTCAGTAAGAACCACAGTGGCTGGTGCCTGACTCCTCCATTTGAGATAAAGGGAGAGAAACGAGGCAGGCAGGGGAGGGTGGATGAGCTGATGCAGGGGTGTCGCTTTGTATGCAGAGCACTCCCCAGGTGTGTCGGGGCAAAGAAAATATTTCCATGGATGCAAGTTGGGTCTTGTGTGAAACCAGATGTGAAGTTATCTACAGACTCGTTTGAAAGGACTCACTGTGAAGGCAGCTGGAACTCAGTGGAGAGAGGCTGAAGCAGGTGCCAGCTTCTGGAGGACCACAGATGGAAGAAGTGGTCGTCTGGAAAAGCCAGTCACAGAAGTCACAAAAGTCAGCAAGACAGTCCAGAGATGAATTCTAAGGGATCATGAAAATGTCCCATCAGGGAATGAATCAGGTAAACACAAAAACTACACCCAGAACACAAGGCCAGCTTCTCACACTGCCAGGTCAGTAAGAACTTTCCTATGTCCCCCTGTGTTTCATCCAGCCAGCCCTGGAGGGGTCAGCACTGCACGTTTTTGCAGAGGGTGGGGTGAACCAGGAAAAGGGAAAGAGCAGAGCATACACCATTGTCCTGTCCATGGCTTTCTGCCTTGTTGTAGGCCCTGGCTAGGGGTGACGGGACAGGTGTCCATATAGATGAAGACTGAAATGTAAGGTATTCTTTGAAACATTTTAACTTCTGGAATGAGACTGTTTTAGGACAAACTGACCACATGACTCTGTGTTACTGAAGGATGACCACAAAAGTCATGGGATGGCTGACTTGTCTTCATAGGATAATGAAAAATGACCCCTCATGAAAGGACTAGTGTGAGAATTTAGTACACTTCCTTCGTGATTGAGCCCAACATCAGATTTTGCCAATGAACTTCTACATTTTGATGACTTCTCATTCTAAATCTTGCAGTGAGCTTAGAAATACCACTGCAAAGTACACTGAAGAAGAAAGGAAAATTGCAGGAAAGAATAAGTAGGGGAAGCTTACCCTGCCAGAGGATACGTAAATATTGTAAATATTTACAGAAACTGAATAATCCTGCAAGGACCCAAAGATGGTTTGGCAAACCAGTATGGATAGTGCAGAAGCAGATAACAGCCTAGATGGCAATGAAGGATATACAGATAATAACACAAACCAGAAACTAATTGCTCACTGTGAAGTGCCAAAATGAGTGGTTAACTATTTTGTAAAACATAATTTGGATCTTTCAGAAAATAAACTCCAAATGATTAAGTAGTTAAATGTAAATAATGAAGCTATAAAATATTAGGCAAACAGGTGATGAATTATTTTTCCAGATCATGCAGTATGAAGCAATGATAGCAGATATAAAGGAAAAGGATGTTAAAATTGACCTCATTGAAATATTACTGTCAAACACACTCCAGTCAAAATTAAGAATATAGTGATACTTAAGTTTCTGCCAGTATGATGAGTGAGGCACCTAGACAGGCTGTTCTCTGAAAACAAAAATATTGGACCAAATGTATTTTTAAAAATTCCCAAGTGCATACACGATGACATAAAATACTAACTTAAGGCAAAAATAAAATGAATGTATCTTTGAAAAGTAAGTGGAACTCATTATCTGGCTTTTGTTTTTAAAGATTTTATTTATTTGATGGAGTATAAGCAGGGGTAGGAGCAGAGGGAGAGGGAGAATCAGGCTCCCTGCTAACACCCCTTCCTGCAATGCGGGGCTTGATGCCAAAACCCTAGGATCATGACCTGAGCCAAAGGCAGATGCTTAACTGACTGAGCCACCCAGACGCCCTTGTTATCTGGCTTTTGATTTGGTGTTGGCTTAGGTCATTTCTTGTACATTTTCAAATGTCATGGGTAGGACCCAAGGCTCAAAATCCATGCAAGTTGGAGATTTGAATAGAAGAGATCTTCCATACCGTTGGGATTCTAAAGAAATATATCATTTTCGGGGCAAAAAGCCACCTCCGGCATCTGCAGGGGAGTGCAAAAAATAGCTATTGGACAAAAAGTTGGACTCAAATTGAGGAGATGGGAATATTCCCTGAAAAATTGTAACAAGCTAGACCTTTTGCCTGTTTACTGCCTCCCAAACCTGCCACCTGAGAAGTCTACAAAAATCTGAGTTTGAGAATTTAAGTGATTCTGGCAATTTCCATAAGTGCCTGGCAGAAGCAAACACTGATCCCATCTGGAAGAATTTAAACTCATTCTCAATTAAATTCTGGGGAAAAAAAATCAACTCACAATAAAAAAAATTACAAAATGCACAAAGAAATGAACTACCTTGAGTGGAAGCCAGCAGACACAGAGAAACATCTGATTCTTGAAGATTTCAGATACTGAAATTTATCAGACACAAAAAAACCCTGTTAAATTTCAAAATATAAAAGAAAAACCTGAAACTGAATACAGAACAGAAAGATTTGTAAAAGAATCAGATATTACTGAAATTAAAAAATAATTGAAATTTGAAACTCAAGGGTTGGATATTTCTGCTTTCAGTCAGAATTGAGTGACAGGTAACAGATTTTCGTACTTAAACAACTAGAAAAACAGGCAAAACACATGAAACAACGGTTTTTAGACATTGAGCAATAGGCAGACGGGACTCCCAGAACTCAGCAAAGATTGGAATAATCTGGTTTCCACAAAATGCAGTGGAAAGCCTTCATGATGCATGAGACATCAGATAAGTCCTCAAAAGGGCATCACCTTATTAATGGATCTAACTTAATGATAGGCTAAAGGCCATCCTGCACCTTTTCTAACAAAGCCTAAAAGCAAGTTTTGAAAGGATGCAACTGATTCTAAGCAACCTAACTGTACACCAGAATACAACCCATGAAATTTATTTATTTTAAATTATTTATTTTAGAGCACACATGTATGAAAGAGAGGGAGGGAGGGAGGGAGAGAGACTCTTAAGTAGACTCTGCCCTGAGCATGTGGAGCCTGATACAGAGCTTGATCCCACAGCCCTGGGATCATGACCTGAGCTGAAATCAAGAGTCTGTTGTTTAACTGAATAAGCCACCCAGGTGCCCCCTACAATCCACAATATTGAAAGGAAAAAACTTCAGCTAACCAACAATTTAAATTTTACAGTGTCTGGCATCCTGTCAAATTTAACAGGCTTGTAAGAAGCTGGGAAATATGAACGATAGCCAAGATAAATGTCATGGAGTAGAAACATATCCCCAAATGACAGAGGATAGAAATAGCACAGAAGGACAATGAAAACAGTGATGACGCTGCATGTGTTCACGAAGGTAGAGGAAAACATAAGCACAGCAAGGGGAGAAACGGAAGATAGAAGAAAGACTCCTATGAAACTTTAAGAAAATGAAAAATCTCTGAAAGAAAAAATTATAGACTGGGTGGGGTGAATAGAAATTAGATTCTGTGGAAGAAAAGAACAGTGGACCTGAATACATGGTGTTAGAAACTATTTAAAGTGAAATACACAGAAAAAATAAAACAAAAGACTCCCTCCCCCTAAAAAGTGAACAGAGAATAAGTGGGGAAAAGCCATCTGGTCTAAAATAGGTATAGCTAGAGTCCCAGAAAAAGATGGGAAAATTATAAAAAAAAGTAACATGATATTTCACATTTTTTGGTATCTTAAAAGAATCATTTTTTAAAAAGTAACCATGCATTTTTAGATTTACAGTATGTGTTATTTTTAAAGATTTTATTTGAGGGTTGGAGAGAGAGCATGGGTTGGGGGAGGAGCAGAGGGAGAGGTAGAAGCAGACTCTTTGCTGAGCAGTGTGCCCGATGAGGAGCTTGATGAGGGGCTCGATCCTGAATCGAAGGCAGAAGCTTAACTGACTGAGACACCCAGGTGCTCTGGTTTATATATTTACTTAATTATATTTAAATATATATTTAAAGAGGTGACAGCCATTGCATAAAGGGTATGAGAGGCAGAAAATGTACTTTGTAAGGTTCTTGCATGATAAGTAATGTTACAACATTACTTAAAGATGATCAGTGCTAAGCTAGAGATGGATGTTGTAAACCATACTGCAACCAAAAAATAAGTAAGTAAATAAATAAATAAAATCAAGGAACCAAAGGTAAGAAACTAAAAGTGGAGATAAAAGGCATAAAAATAGCAAAAGAAGCAGGGAGAGAATAAAGATAGAAAATGCAGACAATAAATAAACAAATAGCCAAATGACAGCTTTAAGGTCAACTATATTAATGATTACATGAGCTGTAAATAATGAAGCACTCCAATCAAGAGACAGATAGCCATGGATTAACAAAAGCAATGCCTGAATATATGGCATCTGTGGGAAACACAGTTCAAATATAATGATACAGATAGTTTAAAAACAAAATAATGGAAAAATATATCCTGTGCAAACACTAATCAAACTACTAGGATTGGTATCTTAATATGAGACAAAGTAAATTTCAGAACAAGGAATATCGCCTGTGATAAAAAGGGTCATTTTCATATTGATTAAGCCGTCTTCTCATTAGGATGATATAACATCCCAAATGTGCAATCCTCATGGGAACAGAGCTTCGAAACACATTACACAAAAACTATTAGAACTGAAAGGAGAAATAGACAAATGCATGATTATTGTTGGAGATTTCAACAGTAATATTTCAGGAACTGAATGAACAAGTAGACAGGACATCAATAAGGACATGAAAGACTTGAACAACCCCATCAACCAATGTGCTCCAAGTGAGACTCATAAATCATCAAAACCAGAAAGACACACATTCAAGTGTACAAGGAACAACCCCCATGATGTACCATAATACTGAACAAAACACCTCTCAATAAAGTTAAGGCATTGAAATCATACAAAGTGCATTCTCTGCCTATAGAACATGCAACTACAAGTAAGAAAGGGAAAGATGTCTGAAAAAAATTCTCCAAATATTTGGAAAGTAAATACAATTTTTCTAAATAAACCATGGGTCAAGGACAGAGTCACAAGGGAAATTTGAATTTGTTTTGAAGGGAATTAAAAATACAACATATCAAAATTTGAGGTATGCGGCTAAAACATTTGGACAGAAATGTGTGGCCTTGCTGTGGGCTGAATTGTGCCTCCTCCCCGCTTCCAATTCCAGTTCATAGGTTGAAGTCCTATTCTCATGGATCTCAGAATTTGACCATATTTGGAGATAGTGTCTTCAAAGATGTAATTAAGTTAAAATAAAGCCATTAGAGTGGGCCTTAATCCAATAGGATTGGCAGCCTTGGAAGAAGTGGAGATGAGGACACAGACACATAGGGGGAGACCATGTGAGGACACATCTGCAGGCCAAGGAGAGAGGCCTCCGATGGAACCATCCCTGCTTACACCTTGATCTTCTAGCCTCCAGAATTGTGAGACTATGAATTTCAGTTGCTTATGTTACCAACTCTACAGCCATGTTATGAAAGCCCTACCAAAGCCAATATACTTGTCAGAAGACAATGAAAATTCTCAAATCAAAGACCTAAATATCTACCTTAAGAAAATAAAAATAGAGCAAATGAAACCCAAAGAAAGCAGAAAAAAATATTATAGGCAGAGATCTATAAAATAGAAAAACAATAGAGGAAAACCAATAAACCCCAAATCTGGTTTTTTGAAAAGGGAAATAAAACTGATGAATCTAAAATCCAGTAACACCAAAAGCTGGTTCTTTGAAAAGAAAAATAAAACTGATATAACACCAGCCAGGGTGATCAAGAAGCAAAATTAAAAACTCAAGTTAATATCTGGAATGATGAAATATTGACAGATACCCTGCAAAGAGTACAGAGATAATAAGATAATACTGTGAACAACTTTATGCCAAAGTATTTAACAACTTCGACGAAATGGACCAATTCTTAAACACAATCTACCAGAGTTCACTAAAGAAGAAACAAATAAGTGGAACAGCTTTGTATCTATTAAATAATTGTGAATTTATGGTGAAAAGCCTTCCTACACAGAAAATTATCGGACCAGAGGCCTTGTCTATTTCAGTGAACAATTCCACACAAACTCTTAAGCAAATAGAAGAGGAGGGCACAACCCTTCACTCGCTTTATGAGGCCAACATGACCTCGAGACCAGCAATATTAATCCATCACAAGAAAAGTAAACTACAGATTGATTTCCCTCATGGACATAGATGCAAGTTTCCTTAACAAATTTTAGCTAATCAAATTAAGCAATATATAAACAGAATAAGACATCATTACCAAGTGGACTTTGTGCCAGGAAGACGTAGTTGGTTTAACATACAAAAAAAAAAAAAAAAACACATTGTAATTCATTCTATTAACAGAGCGCCAAAAAAGGTCATCTCAATAGATAAACTGAAAAAAATTGATACAGTTTCATATAGATTCATGATAAAAATTCTTAGGAAACTCGTAATAGAAGAGAACTTTCTTGACATGATAAAGAACATCTATTATAAAATCCCTCCAGCTAACATCATATTTAATGGTGAAAGAGTGAATGCTTTCTTTCTAAGCTGGTAACTAGATAAGGCTATTCATTCTTACCGTCACTTTTATTCAATATTATTCTGGAGGTCCCAGCCAGTGTAGACTAGGCAAAGCAAGGAAATAAAGGTCACACAGACTGAAAATAAATAAGACTGTCCTATCCAGAGAGAACGTAATTTATGTAGAAAATACTAGGGAATTTGGAGATAGTACTAGAATTAATAAGTTTAGCAAGGTCTCTGGAAACAAGAAAATCCATTGTAGAAAAAGAAAATGTCATTGTATTTCTACATACTAGCAATGCACAATCAGAAATGGAAATCAAAAAATATTTAAACTATTATCAATATATAAAACACTTAGAGATAATTTAAAAAATATATATATGCAATACCTATGCACCAAAAATGACAAAATGTTACCAAGAGAAATTAGAGGAAAACAAAACAAATATAAAAACTGTGTTCGTAGATTGAAAAATTTACTACACTTGAGATAATCAGCCTTCCAAAATTTGACCTATCCGTATCTTCGTGGCAACCTCACAGTCCCTTTAAGCTTTTTCAAAAGTAGAAGTTGAGAAGCAAATTCTAAAATATATGTGGAAATGCAAATCATGTTGAATAGATGGAAAAATTTTGAAAAAGAACAAATGGGGGAAAACGTCAAAATCTGATTTAAAGACTGACTATAAACTATAGTAGTCAAGATAATGTGCTATTGGCATAAGGAAAAACATAGAGAATAATAAGACACAACAAATAATTTAGAAATAGACCCACTTATTGGTTAATTTTTTATAAAGTTGCCAAGATAATTTAATGGGGAAAGGACCAGTTTTTCAACAACGCTTACTTGATCCATCGGATATCCATATTAAAAAAAGTAAACCTTAACTCTTATGTCACAGTGAACACCAAAACGACTCAAAGTGGAAAACAAATCTAGATATAAGAGCAAAGGTGACAAAACATCCAGAAGAAAAAAGAATTTTTGTGATCTTGGAGTAGTCAAAGAACTCATAGTTTGGACATAAAACCATAAAAGAAAAAAATGGTAAGTCACACTTCATCAAAATTAAAGGCTTTGGTTCCTAATAGATATTGTTAAGAAAACACAAAGGCAATCAAGAAATGATAGAAAATGCATGCCAAATAGATCTGATGAAGTACTTGTATCCAGAACAAATTAAGAAAATTTACCACTCAATAATAAAAATATGACTAAAAAATGGGCAAATATTTGAATTCCACATTTCACCAAGGAATATGTACAGTTAGAAAATAACCCCATGAAAAGATGCTGAACATTATTAGTAGTAGGGAAATGCAAAATCAAATGATAAAAGACATTGGGGAGGGTATGTGCTTTGGTGAGTGCTGTGAAGTGTGTAAACCTGGCGATTCACAGACCTGTACCCCTGGGGATAAAAATATATGTTTATTAAAAAAAAGTATCTGCAAATGATAAAAGAAATGGGGTTCCTGACTGGCTTAGTAGGTAGAACATATGGCTGTTCCTTTCAGGTCATAAGTTCGAGCTCCACATCGGTGTACAGATTAATTAAAAATAAAATCTTAAAAAAAACCGTAATGAAATAAAATACCACTGTGCATTATTAGAATGGCTAAAATTAAAATGACTGACCAGAGCAACTGTTGGTAAGCAATAAGAATTCTCATACATGAACTTGGGATTGCCACATGGCACAGGCACTTTGGAAAAACAATTTATGCAATGGAAATGGACCATGATTTGTAGTTGAATGTTTAGAGCAGCTATTTTCATAATAGCTAAAAACTATCAATCCCCCCATGTTCATCAATGAGTGAATAGATAAGCATGTTGTAGTATAACAATGAAAAGGGATTTTTCTCAAATAAAAAGGTAAGAGGGTCTACGGATATACACAATGACATAGATGAATTTCAAAAGCATTATGGTAAGGAAAAGAATATGGACACAAAAGAATATACATGGTATGTGAAATTTTGCCTTTCTGTGAAATTCTATCAAAGGCAAAATGATAGTGATGGAAAGGAGACCAGTGGTTTCAAAGCACCAAGGGGCGGAGTAGGGGATTAACCACAAAGGGCCACAAACCTTTTGGGGGTGATGAATCTATCCTGTAACCTCATGATAGTGGTCACACAACTGTGTACATTTTTCAAAACTCACTGAGAGATGCACATGGAATTGGTGAACCTTATCTTTTTTTTTTTTTTAAGATTTTATTTATTTGACAGAGATCACAAGTAGGCAGAGAGGCAGGCAGAGAGAGAGGAGGAAGCAGGCCCCCCACTAAGCAGAGAGCCTGATGCGGGGCTCGATCCCACGACCCTGGGATCATGACCTGAGCCGAAGGCAGAGGCTTTAACCCACTGAGCCACCCAGGTGCCCCTGGTGAATCTTACCTTGTGTAAATTGTACTTCACTAATGCTGATTACATACACACATGCAGGATAGACAGACCTTCCAGTTTAGGTCTCATTCAAGTTTCAGAAGGAGAAGAGAAAAGTCGGGAGAGCAGCAATATTTGCCATGGTTAGCAATTTTCAAGAACTTCAAAAGACATCAATGCTCAGACAACGAGAAGCCAGATGAATTCTGAGTAAAAGAAAACAAACCTGCATCTAGAGATGTCTTAAAAAATTAGGTATTGCCAAGACAGAAGAATCTTTAAGAAGCAAGAGAGAATGTATTGAATATCTTGGATGACAGTCAGACTTCTACTATTACGTACTAGCATGAGAAAAAAATATAATTCTGTGGGCTATGGAAGAGCAATTGAGGGGCGCCTGGGTGGTTCAGTCGTTAAGTGTCTGCCTTTGGCTTAGATCATGATCCCAGGGTCCTGGGATCAAGCCCCCTGCTCAATGGGAAGCCTGCTTCTCCCTCTCCTATGCTGCTCATGTTTCATCTCTTGCTGTCTCTCTCTCTTTCAAAATATCTTTTTAAAATATTGACAAACTAGAATTATATACACAGCAAAATATCTTTCATAAAAATGGGGGACAAATGAAAGATATTTCATACAAACATAAAGACAAAACTTTTTTCCCCCTAATAGACGTAGCCTAAGTTAGTAAAATATCAAGAACATAACATAAGCACATAGAAAAATGACCCCAGAGGGAAGATTTGAGATATAAGAGGATATTAAGGGTATTAAAATATGTGGCTTCGTATAAGCAATCTTTGGCTATGTAAGAAATTAATAAAACCTCGTGGGACTGGACAAGGAGAAGAGAACATTCTACAGTAATGGGAGAGGAGGTGTGTTGTGAGAAATCCTTGCATTTGTAAGCCAGGAGGAATAAACAAGAATGATCATGACTGCAGTATGTCTAATAACCAAAGGTGAGCATAATTCTAACATCAAAAGTAGGATGGTTAAGTGTGGATATTCGTATGATAGCAGATTTACAGCATGAATTATAGCTAAGTGCAGCAACCTGGCTGAACTCCAAGAAAGTAATATTAAGGTACCACCCCCCCAAAAAAAAACCTAAAGCAAGCAATAGAAGAATACATACTGTATCACTCACATCGTTAAAATGTAAAAACATGCAAAATGAAACTGCTGTATGCATATAAACAGTGTGGTAAAATGATAGAGAACAGCAAAATTAAGCATAATGGTTACATGGGTGAGGAAGGAATGGACGGTATCTCAAAAGGACCGAAAGGGATTTCGAAGATCATTTTATTCATTTTCTGAAACTAGGAGGTGAGTCCATGGGAGTTCATTAGGGCTCTTTGTATCTTACATATATTTTGGGTATATACCTATCCTATTTTGTTAATTGATTTCAAATGTATTTAGTTCTTTTATTTATTTTTTTTAAAGATTTTATTTATTTGACAAACAGAGATCACAAGTAGGCAGAGAGACAGACAGAGAGAGAGAGAGGAGGAAGCAGGTTCCCTGCTGAGCAGAAAGCCGGATGCGGGGCTTGATCCGAGGACCCTGGGATCATGACCTGAGCCGAAGGCAGAGGTTTTAACCCACTGAGCCACCCAGGTGCCCCTATTTAGTTCTTTTTAAGATTTGTATTATTTGTCAGAGAAAGCGAGGAAGAGAGAGGCAGGCAGAGGGGGAAGCAGACCCCAATTTCAGGACCCCCAGGATCATGACTTGAGCCAAAGGCAGATGCTTAACCGATGGAGCCACCCAGGCATCCCTCAATGTTGAATTTAAAAGTACCAAGGAATCTGTAACCTTCAGATGTCATTTCTGATGTCCCCAGTTACCAGATAGGGTGTGTTGTGGTTTAAGGTTGATGAAAAGATGGTGTGACGTGAGTAGAGGCAGGGGGAGCCACGGGGATGGGTTAGAAGGGCTGAATGGCAGGGAGGGGCCTCTCAGGTTAAATCCTGTTTTGGTATAAACCCCTATAAGAATCAGTGACTAGTCTCCATCCTATAATGGAGCTAAAGTCTAAAATACAAGTGGTCCAATGGACAGTTGTAAAAGCCAAGAGCACTCAACTCAGAACATTCTTGTATCAGAAATGAGTACTTGGAGATCCTGAAAAAACCTTATCTCTTTTCAGGGTTAAGTCTTCAAAGATACAGGTAAGGCTTAGACTGCCCTACAGAAGGCCCTACAGAGGGCTTCATAACCCAGGCGCTAATTCTTACCCTCCGCTTCTGCCCCTTTTCCGTAGCTCCCCTCATGCATATTTGCCAGGTATTTTTAATATAATTTTGATTTCAACATTTCCATAAAATTTAATACCTAAACATGGACATACAAAGGTACCATTGACTGCTGGCACCAGAATCATCCAGGAAGGGCTAGGAATCCCCCCCACATATATGCTGTGATGCTCCCCTTCATTAGCTTCTTGAAATCCCCTACCCGATCCAACTGTTGTTTTTCCTTCCCTCCCCACTTTTATAGGTACTGAGAGATGCACCGAGCTACGCGGACCATTTCTTTTGGGTAAAACTTTTTCAGCTTAGCAACCTTCATTCAATGTTAGCCCAGCTGAAGACTACAGGTAATTATCCCTAAATACCTTTTTTTTTTCTTTTGTCTAGAAAATCATCCGTGTAAGTTTTATTTTTATTTATTTCTATTTAACATATGCTCTATGGCATATATCGAATTCTATGATTATAGTCCACGAATTTACTCCCTTAAAATAAGAAAGTCTTTTGGATCTCAACTTCGTCGATGGAAATCTTTGTCAGACGTGTCTTGTACATTCATGCCTGACTTCTTAAATAAACTAGAACGTAACTTTCTGTTTCCTTGATAATGGGAGACCATGGTGGTGGACATCTGTCAAGTCTTGTGCCAAAAGTGATTCTAGGGCTTTCACTTTCATACAAATATCCATATTGCTGTGCATTTTCAGCCTGCCGTTACATGTTGATTTTTCTTTATCCCTGACATATTGGGCTGCTAGCTAATATATAACAGCTTGCCTGCCTCTTTATAGTTTCCTGCATTCTGTGTGTGTTGATCGGGAAGAAAGGCAACTTGTTAGAATTATGTACGAACCAAGAGTAACTAGGTTATAAAGGAGGGCCTGCTTTTTCTCATCCAGATTTAATGGAAGCTGTATTAGATTTTCTCTTGGGTCTCTTCCAGAGAACATTTTCTAGGCTTCTTCTGAATAAAGTGTATTCACATCTCAGGAAGGGAAATTTTTGCATAGAGGTTGAGGGACCTTTGGAGCTAAACTCTGTGGCTTTACAGCCTGTGAATTTGGACGAACCACTTACTCTTGGCTAACTTTCCTCGCCCCCAACGAGGGCATGAAAATAACATCACTGCTGTTGGATCTTTATGAAGATCAGTCAAGCGAATCTTGTCCCAGTCAAGGCCATCAGGTACGGGAAACATTTCAGGAGCTCAAATTTTATGAATTAACCACTTGGAATTCAGAAACAAGGTTGATTACCTTTGTTTCTTGATTACCGAGAGCCTATGAAAACTTTCCCAATTGACACTGTTGCTGAGTTATGCACCTGCTGTAGGATACAATTTAACAGTCGCCCCATGTTTGCTGTTGGTAAGGGAGTCTGTGTTTGAGGTTGTAGTTTGCCGCCTTGGGGACAAGTCTGTATCACAGAGGTCCCAGAACCATCGACTCCTTCCAGTAACCTGTGGAAGGGGAGGTTCAGAATCACGCTGGGCTTCACACCGGCCACGAACACGGAGGCTTTGCAGCAGTCAGCCCCAGGGCTGGGGGGGACATCCAGGCCTGGGTGGACATGCTGTTCACTTCTGTAAATCACAGTGTCCTTACTTACCCGACCTGTGCGGGACAGGGTGGGCTACAGATACTAAAATAAAATAAAATAAGTCTTTGGCAGACTCAAAAGAAAACACAATCAAAGCTGTGGGCAGGGAGCACAGAGGAGAATCTGCCTCTTTGTGGGACCCCTGGAGGAGGGGGTAATTATGCGGTGTTTTGAAATGTTGTAGAAGTTAGAGGGGTGGGTAGCATAAAATCAAGAAGAGTTTAGGGAGTAAAACTGACAGTGCTTGGAGCGTGCTGGCGGCTGCAGAGAGGAAAGCAGTTGCCAGGTTGTCATGCGACTGTGGGGATATGGGGAGAGAGACAAACTCCTGCCCCCATCCCACCCCCCCTTTCTCCCATTCCGAGCCCCCCCCCGGCCCCCCAGCAATGCACGGATTCTGTGAGGTACGGGACAGGCCAGCACAGAGCAGGATCTCAACACATCTTGGTTTATTTTCTCCTTGGAAGCGTCAGTTCTAAGTTCATTGTGGCGTGGAAATAAAATGAAGACATCGGGTTTGTGAAACGGGTAGGTTTTCTGTTGGAATTTAGGTGGATTGCTGCTGACTTGCTTTTGGTGAATAAAGCAGGGCCGTGCTCAAGTCCTTCTTAGCACTGATTCAGCATGGGCTAAGCTGTTTTTCTAAGTGTCCTCACTGGCAGGCTGACAAGTCCATTGGCAGGAGTTGACTGGGGAAAATGGTAAGAAGTAAACATTGCATCTGATGGTACAGATTCTTTAGGCTTTTGGGTGAAGGGTGCAAGCTTCGGTTAGGCTTCGGTTACGTCCTGGGGTGACCGCCCTCTCCCCAAGGCTTCCTTTGCCTCCCCCTTTTGCTAGGGCAAGAAAACTGCCCTGCATTCCCTGGGCCTCCTGCTTCCTTCGGATTCCCGCACCGAGGACTGCCTTTTTAACACGGCCCAGGTACCTCTCAGTATTAAGGCTTCTCTCTCCTCCTGGAGCATTTGAATCCCAGAATCCCAGAGACTCAGGACATGGAATCACCCACAGGCAGGTCCCTGCTCCCGCTCCCAAGCCGGACAGGGGCTGATGGGGCTGCCTGCCCCACTGGGAGAGATTTCCTAATCCAGATCAGCTGGCTGCTGCACATTTGCATTCGCAGGTGTGGGGCTGGGGGTGGGTGAGCTCCAGGCGCTTTGGCACTGACAGGGCCTCTAAGGAGAGGGGTGGGCGGAGGGCCGGGAGGGGGAAACTCAATCACAGTGGAGGAAGGAGGGGGGAGGCTTTTAGTCAAAGTGCCAGTCACCGGGGGTAGCTGATAGCATCACCTGCCTGCTCTGGTTACGTTCCCCTGCCTCCAGAGAAGCCGGCAGCAGATACCAGAGAAGGTGGTCGCAGGGAGAGGGGCAGGCAGGGGTGTTTGCTGGGACACAGGGGAGGGAGGAGGAGGAAAGGGGCAGTAGGACTCCAGAAATAGTGTTTTATCATTTTGCTTCAACTCATTCCCTTAAACAGGGGAGGAATGGTTTTCTTCGAGGGAAACTGGTAATGCCCGAGGAAAGAGCATGGCTCTGAAGAACATGAAGTTCTCTTTCTTCCGGGACAGATTGTGCCCATTTTGGGGGCTTCCCCCCACATCTCAGCTACCCCAATCATTGCTTACATGTGGCTTGCCCTTGCTAGAAAATGTGTGGGACCTTCTCTTTTCTTCAATCAGCGGCTGGTTACTGAGGGCATCTGATAGCCAGACTCGGCCACAGACAGCATGCCAACCCGTGCTGCAAAACCCTCACCCCTGGTGGCAAAGGAGAGGGGGGCTGTGGGGTTCTGGGTGGGTCCGTTGAATTCTCTGTTTGTGGATGTGAAGCTAAAGCAAAATGCCACTTGCTATCCATGGTATCATCTTTCCCCAAAAAGGAGGCTTTTTTGGGGGGTGGCGGGAAGGGAGTATTTTCTCCAAGCCTAGGGCTAATTAAATGCTTTGTATGCATGATTTCATTGGTCCTTGCCATAATCCTACCAGATGAGCATTGCTTTTCATGTTCCATTTTGCAGATGAGGAAACTGAGTGCTAGAGGGGTTAAGTCACAGGCATAAAGTGAATGGCATCGTTGAGGTGTGAGCCGAAGCTTTCTGATGCCCAAGCCTCTTGACACGGAAGTGTCATCAAGTTAGTATTTGGTATCTGTCATCACTTGTGACAAGTCCCCACCGTCACATGCTAGGGGAAGGCTCTGTGCCCGGGGCATGTAGGTTTGTGGCGGGCAGCTGAACCCAGCACTACCACCGCAGAAAACCCCACTGCTATAGGAACACAGATGAAAGAACGTTGACTGTCCTGGCTGATGAGTCAGGGTCGCTCAAGGAACCTTCCAGAGAGTCACAGCATGGCCAAAGGCTCTGCAGGGGGTCAGGGAGCGGTCTGTGTGGGGGGATCTGAGGTGGGCATGGAGCCCAATCAAGAAGGACCTCCCTTTGCCAGATGGGGAGTTCAACTTTAACAAGTGCTCTGTGGGGTTTTAGGTATGGGGGTAGGGATATTAGATCACAAAGGTGGGCGTGGCTTACTTACCTCACTGGATGGGCCCTCCTGTTTCCAGACCTCTGTGTGAGCACTCCTTTCTCCAAAATCTGTTTCCAGGTGATTTGTCTTCCTGGTCTCTTAAGTTGGCAGTCTCCTCCAAGGAGAGAAGGACATGCTGCAGTAGGTCCACACCTGTGCAGGGGTGCTGGGGTGCTGAGGAGGGAAAGCCTGGGCAACCGTCAGGCTGACTTGAGCCCCGCGGGGCTGAGAAGCACAGAGGCGTCTGAAGAGTACTGGGTGAGGTCTCCTGGGCCATGGGTGGAAGTGTTTCATTTTCCACGCAGGGAGTGTTGTTTATTTGTTTGATTTCCCCTTTTCACCATTAAAAAAAAAAACGCCTCATGTTGAGAAAATTTAATTCAGGCCATGGAAGGACTTGGAGATGAAATCTCAGGGCTTTGCCGAAGGATTTGTCCACATGGTTTCCAGGAGACAAACCTTTAAAGTTATGTATGGAAACGATCCATGGAACCTTGGAAATTCTCTCCTCCATGTGCCCCATGAAGCTGGGGAGGCACCAAGGCTGCCCCAATCAGAAATTAAAATGATCAAAAAACACGTGTGGTTTTAACAGTCATTTTGAATGATTTGTGTTCCCTCAGTGGCTTCCCCAACCCTCGTGGCTACATTGTCTTGGAGTCCCTTGGACCCGGTTTTCTGACCCTGTTGGCATATATGCTGGGTCATTCTTTGTTGCGGGCCGTCTTGTGATTGTGGGCTGTTAACAGCCTCCTTGGCCTCTACCCACTGGTGGCAGCATCCCGGGTGCGATGATGAAACACACCTCCGCACGTTGCCGGTGCTCCCTAGGGAACAAAGTCACCCCAGCTTGAGAACCACTAGTTTCCCCTGGGTTCTAAACCCAGTATTTGGCAAGTTACCAAAACTCCAAGGAGCCCCAGTTCACCTTCTTGAAAACTGGTGATGGGTGTTTCTGCCTTTCAGGGCTACTGTGAGCTAACGCTTTTCGAAGGCTGCCCATTTACGTTGTCAGGAACGCCAAGTGTGTCTTCCCCACCCCCAGTCCACGGTGTAGGAACACTTTCTGTCCCTCATAGAGGGCTTCCGAGGCCTGTCTACAATGCAATGGCCAAATAGAGCTACATAAAGTACAAAAGGGGGGACTGGACTCCCTCTTGACCGGCAAGTAATTTGCTGGGTGTGTGTACTCTGTGTGTTTCTGTCGCTGCGCGACCCATTGGGGGCGGGCCACTGGCCCCATCTGTTCTTCGCTGATTTGCACACTCCAAGTTGTGCCATCTTGGTTCTTCCTTGTCTCCTTTCCACAGGTGCAGTGCTAGAAGGGTTTTGTTTTTTTCTTTTTTGGAACCTTGCTCTCAATGTCCTTCGTTCCCTGCCCCCTCGGGCTTGCGCAGCGCACAAACGGTTAAGGGCCTTTGGCTTGGCTGCCTCCCCAGTCCCGGCAGACTACCTTGGAGGGACTGAATGAAACTGATAGTACTAACATTACATTGATCAAATCCCCAAAGAAAGAGTAGCTGGGGCGGCGAGAAGGAATGACCACAGAGAAAACAGCTGTGAAGGGCAGCCATTGGCTTATCTTTCATGGAAGGCGAGATAGAATGAATTCTAAATTAAGAGCAACGAGAGGCAGGGTAGTGTCTCGGTCTGGCGAGGCTGCCGCAGCCCAAGCTGGTGTGTTAGAAGTTCTGACTGCTGTCTCACTTACATGGAGACCTGGGACCTTGTGTGGGCCCGGCCACGTTCAGGGAAGGGTGTTTACAGATCTCGCAGAAGAAGGCTGTAGAAAGGCTGGATGGTGATGCCGGCATGGCCGGCTCAGACCGTCTTGGGAGGGTAAGTCGCACCTGTGCAGGGTCTGCATGCAGGCTAGGCCCATACATGGGGGTCTACTGCTCGGGGTCTGGTCTCCAAGGACCACACAGGCCCCCTGTTCCCTGAGTGTGCCTCTGTTTCTCCAAAAAATAGGCATCTCTGGGGGCTCTGTAAAGGTCATGAATTTGAGGAGGGGTTGGACTTTGTGGGCAAACTGACTCTGACTTGAAACTTGGCTTATTTACCTTCTCAGTATGAGACTCTCAGCAAGTTACTTCACCTCCTGGAGACTCCGTTTCTTAATCTTTTAAATGGGGGCAATGTAACCGGTAACGCCTGGGAGAGTTTTTGTAAGTTTCAGACGGGAGGTTCAGGGAGTCTAGCCCACTGGGGCTCAAAGCACTGGCCTGGGGTAGAACCCGAGGTTATTATTTGACATGAGATGAGCCTCAGTGCATGGAAGAGACTCGAGGGTTGTCACCGGGCCAGGGAGTGGCAGAGTGGGGACGTGCGCCTGTGTGTGCCGATTGGAGGACTGCGCCCTTTCTCGCAGTCTGCAGCCGACTAAATCTTTAGGACACGAAAGCGCCGAGGCAAAGGGCCCGTTTTGATGAGAACACAGGGACATCGTAGAATGAGGTTTCTGCATCCCCATGCCTTACATGTGTGGATCGCCACTCACAGCCCTTCTTTATTCCAGATTCTCGGCCCCTGGCCAGGCAGCAGCTCCCATGGAGGCTGGGAGTGTTTCTTCCATCAGCTTTCCAGAAGTGGCCTCGGGTTGGGGGCCTCACTGGTGAGAGAGATAAGATCCTTCACCAAGGCAATTTGGCTCATACGCCAGCCGTGTGTTTGGTTGGTGGTAAGAGCTAAAACCACATCATTCATTATCTGAAATTAATGATCCACTGTAGGTCATAAAAGAGTAGAGAAAACTGAGTTTCCAAGTTGATTGAAAACGATTGTTTTGTCTCCCAACAACTCTTCCATTATTTTAAGTTTCTTGGATCTGGAAAGGCATGGGGGTGGGTGAAGGTAGTGATTGCCAGAGGCGGTGTGACCCCAGAGAAGTGAATGTGAATAGGGACAGTGGGCCCGTAGGGTGTCGGGTCAAAGCCCGTGGCTGGGCAGAAATTCCGTGGTGTAGCCTAGCAGAAAGACTATGAGCTTACGGGCTACAGACCTGAATGGATTGTAGAACTTTAACTCTGCTCCTTGAGCGCTGGCTGGGTGGCTTTGCTCTGAAGCTTGGCCTCTTTGAGCCTCAGTGCTCTTACCTGCAGAATGGGAAAGCAGCACCGAACTCCAGAACTGCTGGAGGAATGGGGTAAGGTGGCTGGGGGGGTGCCAGGTGGGAAGCAAGCTATGGTACAGTGAGCGAGGACCTCGGCAGCTCAGGATGGGATCAGATGCCTGACGTTGCCCGGCCCTTCCCTTCCCAATGAGGCAATGTGGACAGCACCTCACAGTTGTTACTTATGTGTCCTGTGGAAGGAGTAAGTAAAGAGTTCTCTGGGAGCTGGTCTTTCAGATATAGGAAGACAGTTATTTCGGAAGTCCCGGGGACCCAAGCCTCCATTTGATCTGGCCTCTGCCTGCATCAGTAAACGTTCCCCTCTCTCCTCCTCCAGACATGCTGGTCTTCAGTCTTCCTGGGACATACTAAGCTTCTTGCCCCAGTGTCTTTACTCTTCTGATTAGGCTCCAGCCTGCCGCCACCTCCGGGTGTCGTCCTTGACGACAGGGCTTAAAGTAGCCCCCACTCTCACCCAACGCCACACCCCCGCTTCACTTTGTTGCATCAACCTGCTTAATTTTCTGTCTTTGTTGCTGCTTTAGAGAAATATCTTGTTTATTCATTTGACTTCTCCCCCAACTTGATTTCGAGCCCCCTCTGAGCTCAGATCTGTCTGTCTATTCCATCCATTTGTCTCTAATGCCATTGTTGAAGAAAGGAGTGAAGGCAAGACCGAATGCTGTAGCAGGTGGCTCACCATGCCTTGGCTGTTGAGTGGGCAGCCCTCCGTGGGTGCTGGCTTCAGTCTTCCATGGGAAGGAAGCAAGGAGGGTAGCATGACTGTTCAGCTTTAGGCATGCGCTGGACACTGGTGGGGAGGCGTGGCAATAACTGATGGGGGATTGGGAGCAAAGTGTGTGTATGTCTCACCGGCCTGGATCCAAGAGGCTTAATATCCTGCTGTACTAGAGTCCAGGTCTGTTAGCTGACTTGAGGGATGACATGGGCCAAAGGGAAAAGAGAGTCGAGGGCCACAGCAGCTTGCTTTCCCTGAATAGAACTGCCACATGTACCAGATGAAAAAGTAGGGCATCTGTTAAAATTGGAATTTTGGACAAATAACAACAATTTATATTATACGTATTTCCCAAGTGTTGCATACTCATACTAAAAACCATTCACTGTGTATTTGAAATTCCGATTTGACTGGGCATCCTGTATTTTATCTGGCAACTTTATTGGAGAGTCTCACAAAAAGATCCAATGTCGTCTTGCTCAAATTCATTGAAAGGAGCTGCTCCTCTGGGCCACCTCAAGGGCATTTTCCAATAGGAAACATGGGGCATTCCTTTGGGAAGAAGCTCCAATGCCAGGCCAACATGGAGGCCTCCAAAATGGCTAGCTATGAGGGGGGAAGCCTTCTAGCTGCTATGAGTCCTGGAGCTCTCTTTCTGGGATTTGCCCATTCAGGGTACTGAGCAGGGAGCCCCATGTAGGGCTCGATTCCAGGACCCCAAGATGGTGACCTGAGTTAAAGGCAGATACTCAACTGACTGAGCCACCCAGGTGCCCCGAGCCTCTGACTCTTGATCTCAGCTCAGGTCTTAATCTCAGGGTCATGGGTTCGAGCCCTATGTTGGGCTCTACGGTGGGCATGAAGCCTCCTTAGAAAAATTTTTAATTTTAAGACAGTGACAGAAGAGCATGAAGCCAACTGTGGGGCCTTCTGAGTGCAGTGCCCTGAGTGACTGACATCACATGCCCATGAAGTTTGCTTTGGTTATGACCACTACAGAGCACTTGAAGGTCATATGCCTCTTTGTATTCCTGAATACCGAGAGCTTTATTTTCAAATGTAATAGCCTCTCCCTTTTGGATTACTTGGGAGGCGTGGGTTCCTTTCCCATGGATAGGTGCTTGGATAATATTCATTCAAAAGGCTACAGGTAAGACTGATGTGTTACGGATGGAGGTGTGAGGGTCCCGGGCTTCTCTCTGCCGGTCAGTCCTCCTCGTTTCTTTCCATATGCAGACGTTCCATATTAACAGAAGAAGCCTGGTTCCACAGTTCATGTCTGTGTTCTTTGTTTGCAAAATGGGAGCCACTTACCTTGGTTAAATGGCACCATCATTCTCTTGTCATTTTCCTTGCCTGATAAATAGGGACAGCTCAGGTTTGTATTGTTGATGCAAAGAAATAACTCCTGCCGTGTTTGGATGCTCTGGAGTTGTTCACGTGTTGCCCTCCTGTCGTCGGGTCCTAGATCCCTACTTGTAGTAGAATGAGACATTGGATCTTACGATTGACTAGACACTGAACGTCAGAACACTGTTGAGCAGAGCGATGCTTCCCGGCAGCTCTGCGTGTGTACCCACGTGCACATGTGGCCAGAATGCTCCCTGTCACCAGTTCTCATACAGACTGAACATTTTCCAGGCAACGTCAGACACTCCCCTGACCTTGCTGTGAGAGAGCGGCCTTCTCCACACCTGGTGAAGTTCTTCCTGATAGGAGGGCACTAGGACCAATCTTGGAGGAAGGGAAGTGAGCTGTCAAGAACTTCAGTGGGCTCGGCAGTTTAGACCCCTAGTCTGATGGGAATGGATGGTGTCCAGAGTTCATCCTGCCTTTGGTTCTTAACGTGTCTCAGAACCACCAAGAGAGAGAGTTTTCCAGAAACAGGTACCAAGGCCCTAGCTCAGAAGTGCTAGATTCAAGGTATCTAGAATAACATTTGAGAATATTTTTCTGGAGATTGATTCTTATACTTACTTAAGTCCTGCTGAACTAGTGTACCCATCACATTTTAGATAGAAGGGAGACAGGAGCTGGAATCGTATCCTCCCAAATTCAGGGGTCGATTTTAGTTAGGGACAAAAAATAGCATTCAAAATTTGAGGATTTTTAAAATAATAAAATCCTATCAATGCTTATGGTCATGGTCCCAAGCTCTGGGCTCATTTAACCGTGTCCCAGCAGTATTGGTAAGAGAATTAACTAACATCATACATTTAGTCAGTGTGAGAAACAGGACTAGAGCCCGAGTTACCTGAATCCTGAAGCGGTTTTTCTTTCCAGTACATTCTCTTGTCTTCTGCTTTGCTTAGACCTAGGTCTATCTGGTCAATGAGCTGAACTGATTAACTCCAGGATATCAATACTGTCTTAAGAGCAGATTAATGCTTGTATCTCCAAAGATAAGTTTACTTTGTTTAGGAGTTTCGATTTATCTTCATTTTTCCTTATTGTGGAGGGTCAGAATTCAGCACTCACTGGGCTTAGATGGTCCATTTTCTGGGGGACAGAAGGCACAATTCTCTCTCTTTTTAAAAAATTTTTATTTGACAGACAGAGATCACAAGTAGGTAGAGAGGCAGGCAGAGAGAGAGGGGGAAGCAGGCTCCCTGCTGAGCAGAGAGCCCGATGTGGGGCTCAATCCCAGGACCCTGAGATCATGACCTGAGCCAAAGGTAGAGGCTTAACCCACTGAGCCACCCAGACGCCCCAGAAGGCACAATTCTCTAAAAGGCAGTTGGTGAGATTCTGTCCCTACTTTGTGCGTTGGTTGTCTTCCTTGGTTAGGTCCTATCGGACCCTGCAGCCCATCTTCCTGGTGATGTCATCATGACTATGATTATTACCACTCTATGTAGCCCAAATATGTGTGATTTCCTAAGAAAAGGTAGCATTTACTGATTCCTTAAAAGTAGTTTCTGTTTTAGCCAAGTTTGCACACTTACATCTTTTTGTACGTCTTCAGTGAAACACTAAAAAGGTCTTTTGCCCCAAGGACAAATTGGGCTAAAAGCCCTGTTATAAACGCACCCACCTTTGGAGGAAAACAGTCCAAGCTGTGATTAAATGCATATCAGTGCTTAAGAATAATTAGCCTCGGTGGCCTATCAGCCTCCTTCATCCCGCCGGCCCCCCGTGAACCCCCTCACCCAATGACTTTTTCACTGCCTGATCTATCACCCCTCCTGGCTTTGCGAGGGCTGGAATTACACCCTCCTAAGCACCGAGATCGATTTTAGATAGGATCAAAATGCACATCCATAATTTGAGGATTTTCTAAAAAAATAAAATCCTATCAAAGCAGATGGAGATGGACACAGGCTTCGAGTTCATGGGATCATTTCCCAGCACTGACAGATGAGCTCTAGGGGCAAGTCAGCAGAAGAATATTTCCTGAAAAAGCGTCGTGATAGAGATCGAGGTGTCTACAAACACAGTGAGCCTGGCTTGGTAGCACCTGCCAGGACAGAACAACCCCCTCCACCTCACCCCCCCCCTACCTCCTGCCCCACCCTCCACTCTGATTCCTCAGCCACAGCCTCACCATCCGGGGGCTCTTCCATGTCAGGCCCCCTACCAGAGGTTTGGTGTGTCATATTTCATTTTATTCACACAACCGCTCTATGAGAAAAGTACGGTTATCACCATTTTACACACAGGGAACCCAAGGTACTCAGAGGTTAAGCCCGAGATTACAAAGCTAGTAGATGGCTAGCTTACAAAGCCATAGCATTTGTCAAAAAAAAAAAAAAAAAAAAAAGAAAAGAAAAAAAGAAAAAAAAGGCTGGATAGCATCAGTGTAAACTCCAGAACCGGCAAGAAAACAGTTCACAGATTGTCCTGCTGTTGCTCTGTAGCATCTTTAGAAAGGAACAGCACAGAACAGCATCTGCGTCTGTGTCTCACTGATTACATCTTAAAGGGACAGCCCCTCCCCCAGCAATAATGAAGTTTACATCCTTTAGATACATAGGGCTTGGGGAGAAGTTAAACTGCTGTTTGTATAATAAAGGAACTAAAATATTTTTCAACCAGGCTGGACAGAATGCTTTCGATTACAGGTTATTTGAAAGCAGAGACAAAAGGAGGGAAAATGATTTGTCACCTGACTACAATACCCCTGTTTGCACATTATTTTCCCATAATTCTTTCTTCTAGTATATGTATTAGTTATCTACTGCTCCATAATAGATTGCCCGAAGTTTAGTGGCTTAAAGTAACAGGCACTAACAACTGCCATAATTTGATGATTTTTTGGGAAAAAAAAAAAATAGAGTCCTATCAAGGCAACTGGAGATGGACACAGGTTTTGAGTTCATGGGATCATTCCCCAGCAGTGACAAACGAGCTCTAGGTTCATATCAGCAGAAGAATTTTTTCCTAGAGTTTCTGCTCAAGGAGGCTCCCCAATCGGTTTAGTTGGGTGGGGGGAGTGGGGCCTGGACAGCCTCTCTCCTGATGCCACCGCCAAACTGTTGGCCTGGACTGCAGCCATTTCAAGGCTCAGCTGTGGAAGATCTGCTTCTGAGCTCCTGCATGTGGTTGTCAGCTGGCCTGTCTCTTACCTTGTGGGCATCGCCGTAGGCTGCCTCAGTATCCCCACATGGCACATGCCCCTCATTTCTGCAGGGCAGCCTTTTGGTGTGGCTTTTTCCCGAGTGAGTGACGAGAAGCAGAAAGTATGGGGAGAGACTGAACCCCCACATGGAAACCACGGTCAGGCTTAGAGTTACCTTCTACCCCCTTTACCACACTCAGCTCACAAGAAGCAAGTCACTGAGCGCCGCTGACATGCCGGGAAAGAGGGATTACCCTCTTCTTTAAAAGGAAAGAGAAGCAAAGGTGTGTTTATACCTTGAAAACCAGCCCGTCGTTATCTTTAAGATACGTGCTGTTGTAGTACATATCCAGTTACTTTTTAACTTTTTCCTTTTAACATAATAAAAATCTTTTTCATGGTTGCGTAATATACAATAAAGTGCACTTTCATAACTTTCCCCCAAACCTACCTCTGCATATATACATAGATTCTTCTTAGGTTATTTCCTAAAGTCTGTTGCTAGAAGTGACGCTAGATGCACATTTTTGGTCGTCATTCTTTGCATTATTTCATTGGGATGGATCTCTACCCGTGGGACAACAGGGTCAAGCATATGGATATCTTTTAAAATCTTTTAGGATTTAAAGGTTTTTTTTTTTAATTTTTTTATACCTATTGTTATTTCCCTTTTGCAGAGGGTTGGACCGGTTTAAAGTCCTGCCTGCCAAGTAACAGATCTGCTGTCGTGGTTAAAAATCATGTTACAAGTTTTTCAGTGATATATACACCACATGCAATGAGTCCTTAACCCCGGAAGAAGGGCGCTGGAGGCACCTTCACTATCCTGGGCTTCGCAGGCAGATACCGACCTGATTAACACAAAGGGTCACGTTTTTCACTCAGATTATAATAAGCAGGTAGGCCTGGCTGAATAAAATTATAGCAATAATACAAGACAGTGTTAACTTCATGTAAAGATCAAAAATTTATTCTTCCATTTCAGAGGAAAATTTTATTTGTTTTATTTTTATTAGTATTATTTTAAAAGATTTTATTTTTCAGTAGTCTCTACACCCACTGTGGGGCTCAGAATTAACAACCCCAAGATCAAGAGTCTCATGCTTCACCAACTGAACCAGCCTCAGAGGAAAATATAAAAAAGTTTATGGCCAAACTGCCATTATATTTCCAAGTATTTCCTTGCCAACTGTAGCCCTAATATGGAAAGGGTTGTTTGAATTGCTTAGTTCTTAAAAATAATTTTATGATAACGACAACATCTTTACAACTTAGTTCTTTTTGCCCACATCGTGGCTTTATTGACTTGTCATTCACATATCATATGATTCTATTTTCTTAGTACATTCACAGAGTTTTGAACACACAATCTCAGATCATCGTCATGACCCTAAACAGAAACCCAGTACCCATTTCAGTGTGACTTAATTCCTTTATTTTAGAAAGAAAGCCTCACAAATACCTTCTTTTGATGGGTGCCTGAAACAGTTTTTCAGTCTCTTTTGTGATCTAATTGCAAATATGGGGAGAGAATGACTTGCCCAACACTCCAAAAAAAAAAAAAAAATAGCTGTGGTCAGATGCAGGAACAAAAGTCAACCCTCTGGAGATGATGCCATTGGTCCTGGCTTAAGACAACAAGCCCTTTCCTTCCATTTTGCTCATACTGGGGGGCTAAAGACTTTTTTTTCCCCTTTAAATTTCTCTAAGGATCTATGTTTCAAATATGTTGCGCGTATCCTGGCAAAGGTCTTGATGAAATCTTTAATAGGAAGTCACGCCACATGCTGAAAAAGACTTGTAGGCAATCAGCAACAGGCCTGGCATCTCTTTATGGGTCATAATTCAAATGCGTCTTTAACAATCGTTTTCTCTTAAAGAGACAATGCTGGTGACTTCACTTTCAGGCCAATGAAATCACTGCCTCCTGGTGTCAATAGCAAAATAATGAAAAAAGAAACCATGTTGCCCACAAACAGAATGGAATGTCAGCTAGTGACCCGGGGCCTCTAGGGGGTAATTCACTTCCTCCAAAAGCAGAGGACACCAATTTCCTCCCCAGGAGGTCAGCGGTGAGAGGTGTAGGGTTACCATGGAGTCTAGATTCCAAGAGAAGGTTGAAATGTAATTGCCCTGCTGGTTTTGTTTAGCTACAAGGTTACTGTTAGGCTAGTAATGAGGGAATAATAGCTGGAATGGGCCGGAGTTGACCCATGAAGAGAAGGATGAAGTTTTTTTTTTTTTCTTTAATACAGGAGGGTGGTTATTATAGATTGCCCTTTCTTCCAAATCCATTTGGCACTGGTGGCCAACTGAATGAGACAAGAATTCTTAGGTCAGTCCATTTTCCTGAATCACGAGACATAAATCAAAGCCGGGCATGAAAACTTCAGACTGTCTGTGACTCTGCAAATGGGGATGAGAGCTTCCCCTCTGGCCCCATGGGCAGATGCCTGCTTATTTGTATTCAGTGATTGAATTGGGGTCCTGGTGACATAAGCTGTGTGGACTTGGCAGCAGTAAATAATTCTAATGAGAAGCCTGCCCTAGAGCCCAAAGCTATAGATATTTCCATAACGTAAGCCAATAAGCCAAGATCAGCTGAGGACACCCACACACATCTTGTAGAAGACTCAGACATTGCCTGCCTATAATTCCTGGTAGAGGAAAGAAAAGCAGAAACCTACCTTATACCGATTCTTCACCTGAACTTGAACCTGCATTGAAACACTTGAAAATTCTGATTAAAAATATCTTCCCCTAGTCCCAAAATAGAAATGCAGATTTTGAAAGCCAGACAGTTTTTAAAAATGAATTCTTGTGGAAAAACAGTTCTTGTCAAAGCAAAATGTCCGTGTTCAAGGCATCTAGAAGCATTGCAGAATTTTACCTCCCCTCCAAAAAGGTCACGAGATTCTCACTCTTAAACTTTTAGACTTTTGTTCATGGTTACTGGCCCAATCTAAGGTGAAAATCTTGAGTTTCTGGGAAGGCTTGGTGAAATTGCAAAGTATTATCATTGTTGTCTTTATGCAAGAAAATTCGTGTGCTCATATTCTCTCATTCAGTCTCCCATTAAGATTTTAAAAATAAATTAAAAAAATCAGCATCTAGCATTTTCTGAATAATGGAGACATTTCAGTTTTATGAAATCTGCATCTTCTATCATAGAAATTATTTCGATCAGGAAACAGCCCTTTTGGAGAGTGCAATTTGATAGTAATAATACTAGCTCAGCTCTGTTCAAAGTGCCATCTTGAAAAGCAAAGGATGACATTTGTGAAGTGTTAGATTATGGTCAGTGTTTCTTCTGTTACTAATCTTCATCCTTTTAAGGAACACACTGTGAAATGGGCTCTCCTGCTGTCCTAAAGTTTTCTTTCTTTCTTTTTTTTCTTAATGAAACTTCAGTATTTCGGAAGACTAGCCATTTGTGATGTCTTCCAGTATCTTTTGAGCAATCTTTGAGGGTCCAGCAAAGATCTGTAGACTAGTGGGTTCATTCATGCTTTTTATCTTTAATTTGATATCATCATGGATGGAAACAGCAGAGCTTCCCCAAGTGTGTGTTTGCCCTGTTGGGTGCCTGAGAGATTCAGGAACATTGTTACTATTCCCCTGGCACTTTCTCTCCCGGGCTGTGATATTAACAAAGGTGTGCAATTTCCTTGTAGCCACCTGCCAAGTGGCCAAGTACCTGTGAAACAGAAGGACATCCGGGAAATATTTAGCACATCCCAGTGGCCTTTTAAACCAGCCCATGATGGCAGAACTCCGTCTAACAAGATGGAGTTGGAGGTCCCCACAAGCAACTCTTCAAACCTCTCTCCAAGGGAAGGTTGAGCTTGACTCTGATCTTGGAATGCTGCATATCGTTTGTCAGTGTCTTTCTATGACCACTGAACTCAGTTCACCCCCTCAGCTTGGCTCTGGCCTCTCAGTCCAGATGCGATGTGTTGGCTACTCTCTGTGTGAACTCTTGGGGGTGGGCTTGTTTTTTTTTCCTGGCTTCATGGGCCGCATACTGCAATTCATGCCTAATTTACTGACCTCGGTCAGGAAAGCACTCGTCTTTGCTTGGATTTACCTAATAATAGTCAAGCCCACTGGTTTACTTTGAGCTGACAGGCCTGACGTCGAGAAACTGGGTCTGGTAACATAGAAGCAAAGAGAAAGGGTTCTCGATCTCTCAGGAATGAGGACGTTCAGCAGGCAAGCTTGGGTTTCTCTAAAGGGCAGTTAGATGGGCACCTGGATGGCTCAGTTGGTTAAGCATCTAACTCGTGATTTCGGCTCAGGTCATGATCTCAGGGTTGTGGGATTGAGCCCCATGTGGAGCTCTGCACTTAGCATGGAGTCTGCTTCAGATTCTCTCCTTCTCCCTCCCACTCCCACTCTCTCTCTCTCTAAAATAAATATAATCTTAAAAGGAAATTAAAAAAAAAATAAAGGGCAGTTAGGCGGTTAGGGATGTAGTATGTATGTAGGTATGATTGATTGATTGATTGCTTTTAATTTGGGAGTTGGAGAGAGAGGAGTTGGTGACACAATAAGTTAATTTTCAGCATTGTGGGGATTTTTTTTTTTTTTTTTTTTTAAAAAGGTCTTCTCTCTGCTGCCCATCTAATTCTCAACCTGGGTGTTTCAAATAATATAGAAAGACAGTTACAGGTGAAATCAGGTCCCTCCCCCCAAATATGTTGGCATCCTTACCTATAGTAGCTCTGAATGTGATCTCATTTGGAGATAAGGCCTTTACAGAGGTAACATATGAAGATAAGGTCTTTAAGGGGAACTCTCATGAAGTATGAGTGAGGTTCTTATGCAGATAGGAAATTTGGACTCAGAGATGGATGCACAGAAGGAAGGCACTGTGTAGTGACAGGGAAGGTAGTTTGAAAACATAGATTATTTTTAAAATAAGAGATATAATCTGTTGGGTAGGTCAATGAGTCCAGACCAGCCCAAGCAAAACTACCACTTTGTATAAAGAGGATGACTAAGGTCATAGTAATTCCTTCTCCTGGGTTGGGCATTTTGGGAGTTGTTCCAACTGCACCAGTGGGTTTGCTGAGCCTGGGGACCCTGTAAGTGAGTTTTCTTTCTCTCTGGTTCCTGGTTTTATTCTTTTTCACAGTCCATTGGAAAATAACAGTCGCAGAGGATTTTGAAGAATGCACACTGGGGTATAGGGCTACCTTTTTATGGTCTAAAGATGCAGCAAAGGAGGGCGCCTGGGTGGCTCAGTGGGTTAAGCTGCTGCCTTCGGCTCAGGTCATGATCTCAGGGTCCTGGGATCGAGGCCCGCATCGGGCTCTCTGCTCAGCAGGGAGCCTGCTTCCCTCTCTCTCTCTGCCTGCCTCTCTGTCTACTTGTGATCTCTCTCTGTCAAATAAATAAATAAAATCTTTAAAAAAAAAAAAAGATGCAGCAAAGGGATCAGGAATCCTAAAGAAAATCCGTACAGCTTGGACTCTTCAACAAACATTTCTGGAGTGCCTTCTGTTCCAGGTGCTGGCCCAGATCTGGGGGCCAATGCATGGTTGACTAAGAAACACACAGTCCCTGCTCACATGGTGCATAGAGCCATTATTTCAGGAACAAGCTTGGACCTGAGCAGCGTAAGAGGTGGGGGGAGTTCAGATTCGAGAGGCAGAAAGAGATAATGTCTTAGTAATCTGAGTGGTGGCAAACTGGGGAGCAAGGAATGGAGAAGGTTTGGAAGGCTGGCAAGACCAAGGCCCCAGCCCATCTTTGAATCAGCTCAGGCTCTTCTGAATCCATGTGTTGCTGTGGTGAGCTTCCCCCTCTAGAAAACCGGGCTCCTCTTTGGTCAATTTTGAGTTCTGGAAGACAGGGATGGACTTTGAATAGCCGTGTCTTTGTTCCCATTGCTGAGTCTTCTCTGTGTGTCAGACGGGAACGTGTGAGCCCCAAGATGGGAGCAAAAGCAAGTGTTTCTTTGATGTATTTCATTTGGGAAAGTAAAGTTTACTCTTTTGTTTCTAGATTGTTCTCTCCTCCCACCTTAAAGAAAGAGAGTTTTCGAAGTGTGTACGCTTTTCTTTTCTTCTTTTGAGCAGCTTTTTATCTTGAGACAAAAACAAGTCCTTAAAAATGTGTGGCAGTATGTACACTCAGGTGTGAAAATGGAGCCTTGAAGAATCTTGTAGACCCTTGTTAGCATCGTGAAACCTGGCTTGGCATTACCTTGTGCTCTCCCAAAGCCCAAAGGGGCCAGTTCTCAATGGAGGGCCCAGTGGGCGGGTGGGCCATCAGCCTGCATCTACCCTCATATTTCTATTGCTTGCAGACGGGGGCTTTTACCTTGCTGTAGGTTGCTGGGAAAATCTTTGGAAACCTCGAGGAGGCCCAAGAGTCCTGGGGGACTTCCAAAAGGCATGAAGCTGGGAGGGGCTGAATCCAGACCCCACAACAGGCCTTGATTTCCCCTGGGCTGTGTGGTACTTGGTCTGAGTCCTCTTCTCACTGCCCCCTACCCCCTGCCCTTCTCCCTCTCCTCTGCTACCTCCACATTTGTGCTTTCTAGCAATACACCCGAGTGGGAAGCGTCTGCTTGACTTAGCCCTACAAGACTCCAGTTGAGTTGAACAAGGAGGGTCATTAGACGGAGGTGGCTCTAATAGTGCCGTGATGGCCTAGGTAAGGACACTGAACTCTGACGCTGAAAATGCCTAGCGTTAGGAATTCCGAACGCTAAGGACAATCAATCACAAATAGCCAATTAGACTTTAAACTCTAGCCAATCAAATAATTTCCTTTCTTAGTTTCCATACTTTATCTATTAAAGATATTATTTATTTATTTATGAGAAAGTGACAGAAGGAGACAGAACACAAGCAGGGGATGGAATGGAGGGAGAGAAGTCCAAGCAGACTCCCCGCTGAGCCAGGAGCCTGACCTGGGGCTAGATCTCGTGACCCTGAGATCATGACCTGAGCCAAAATCGAGAGCTGGAGGCTCAGCCCGCCGAGCCACCCAGGCACCCTTGTTTCCATACTCTGTAAGTCTTTTCTATAGCTCCTGTTTGGGGAATGCTCCTAACTGCTGTTGGTTTGGTGCCGCTGATTAGAATTGATTTTTGCTAAACAAACTCTTTTTTTTTTTTTTTTAATAGGCCCTGGTTTATCTTTGAACACCCCTAATGTTAGTTTTCTACCTGGGAATTTGAGAATGACAGAATTATCACACCTGACGGGAACTCCCGACAGTAGAAGAGCTCGTCTCTCTGTGGTGCGGCAGCTTCTCGCTACCCTCTGGGTATGGTAAGATGATCTGTAAAGGCGAAGGAAGCCAGGGAACTCTTAAACCTGAGAAAGGAGCCTGACTTGATTTTTCATTCATTTGATAGCTGCAGAGGGCCTGTACGATTGCCCAGCTCTGGGCTGGTGCGGCGATAAATAAGACTATTCCTGCCCTGAGATCTTAACCATTTAGTAGAGAAGAGAAAATCCACGGGATTATAATACAGTATAGCTCAGTGTCCTGGGCTTCTCCCCAGATGCTGGAGGGACCTATACGGGGTAGGGGTGGGGGAGGTGAGGAGCAATTAACAGGGAGGGATCCCCGGAGGAGCTGGTGTTGGAGCTCAGTGGGGTAAGCCAGTAGTCACTGGCTGGTTGACAAAGGAGTTTCAAGCAGGGAAGAGCAGAAAAAACTTTTTAAGTCCTGGAGAGCATGGCATGTCCAGCAAAGTGGAAGTGGTGGGGGGAGGAGTGTGGCTGGCAGGGAGGGTATGGGAGAGGAAGGGGCAGGAGCACCGGCAGGATGAGTAGATGGGGCTCCCATCAGGGAGAGCCTCTGTGAAACTGGAGTTTATCTTTCAGTTGATGAGCCACGTGGGGGGAACCATAGGGTCAGGTCTGCGTTTTAGGAAGAGCCCACAGACAGCTGTTGGAAGTGCCTTGGAGCTCCATGAGCCGTGGATCGGGGAGGCAGGAACAAGGACCTAAAAGCCCCAGCAATTCAGGCATGAGCCGTGGGACCTCAGGTAGTTCTGTTCCTCCAACGTCAGCCGCATTCGTCCTGTCACACTGCGAACACTGACAGGTTGCACTCCACTTACTTAAAGATCGACTGGACCCATTGTTCAGTAAGCACACTCTTGGCTTTCCCGTGTATCTTGACTGTGACCCTCAATCCTCCTGGCTTCGCAGCCCAGAGAAAACAGACGAGTCATGGGGATCGTGTGTGGCCCTGGGGACACAGCTGTGAACGAAATGGAATACAGTCACTTCTTTGGAGGAGCTGACATCCTTGTGGGGGTGGGGGAAGAACAGAAGTAATCCCTGGGAGATGCTGGGTAGCAAGGAAGGTGCTGGCCAAAAATATACCCGTGGGGGGCACAGTACGGAGTGTCGGGGTGCAGGAGGCTTTGCTACCTCAGGAGACCCCAGGGCAGCCTCAATGAGGTTGTATTTTAACAGACAGGATCCTTGAGACCTTCACTTCGGGGGTTAAGTTGTCTGAAGGAGGCCCCCTATGATCCAGTAGTGTTCGCAGAGGTTCTTGTGACTGTAAGTGTGCCAAGGGGTTGTGTGCGAGGTCTCCCAAGTGGGCAGCCAGGTTGACCAGACAAGATTCTACCGCTGCTGACCATACTGGCAAGAGGTTCTGGTAAACACTGTCTATTCCTTGGCTTAGAGTTGCTCTTGACTGTTTCAAACAACTCACCACTCCCTCCTCCCCTTGGCCCGGCCCCAATTTATTTACTCGAGAAAAACATTCAACTCCACCATAGCATCTGTTTTCCAATGAGGACCCTGTCTCTTACTCAACTTCCCAGCTGGTTTGACTTATCAGGACACAAGCAGGTCACCTGACTGGCCCGAGGCCACACAGTGAGCAAAGGGTTCAGCCAAACACAAACCCAACCTTATTATTTATTTATTTATTTATTTATTTATTTATTTTCAGTCACATAGTGTCTGGCAGCTCCGTTATTGTGGCAGACGGGATGCTAATCACATTCCCTGACGACTTCACACAAGAAGCCTCCATGCCGAGCTCTGGAGTGAGCTCAAGGAATGGGTATGAGTTGGTTTCCCAAGGGGAGAAGACAAAGCAGGAATTCGCCCCCCCCCCCCCCCCCCTGTTAAGAGGCCTTCTTGCACATGACTGGAAGGCTGCCTCTGTTGGAGGCCACAGTTCCAAGGGAGCAGCATTTTGGGTTGGCATCTTCTTCAAAGACCACACCTCAGGGGCTCAGCCTTTCCTGATTAAAGTATCCTTCCCTTTCCAAACACTCCTCCACACCCCCTGACCCCCCTTTCTGCAAGCAATTTCAAGTTCATAACCAAACTACTACAATGTGACGGAATTTCTGGGTGCAAATTGCACACAGTTGTGGGTGAGATCTTAGGAATAATTTGGAAGCTTCAAAAAGCACCCTTTGGGCACTCCCATTGGTGGCTCTCCTTTATGTTGTTTTGTTTTGTTTTTTTTTTTTTTTAAGATTTTATTTATTCATTTGACAGACAGTGATCACAAGTAGGCAGAGAGGCAGGCAGAGAGAGAGGAGGAAGCAGGCTCCCTGCTGAGCGGAGAGCCCCGACGCAGGGCTCGATCCAGGACCCTGAGATCATGACCTGAGCCGAAAGCAGAGGCTTTAACCCACTGAGTCATTCAGGCGCCCCTCTCCTTTATGTTTTCATTAACCTTTGAGTTACATTTTTCAGGTGAATATATTTATCTTTAATTCTCTGAGTCTTTGATTTTTGTGTCTTGTTCAAACGAAGGTCAGTGCAAACACTTGGTGTTGCTCTTATAGAAAGACATTCAGATCCCAGCCGGATGGACTTCTCCATTCTCCTCCCCACCCATCTGCACCCCTTTGTGACTCAGGGCCCTAGGGGACCTGAAGCCAAGGTCTGTAGCTCTGTGGGCCCAAGTGTTCCTATCTGTCCTTTGGGCACAATTCCATAAACTCTATGGGATCCATGATGAGATTAAATGAGATAATGGTGTGTTTTTTTTTTTCCCACACCACCCAGCAATTCTCTGACACAGGTTGGGTGTCCTACAATTCAACTCAATTCAGGGCACTATCTGTCTGAAAGTAGGATCTGATTCCATGGATTAAGGGCTCAGCCCCTACAAGGCTGTCGCCTCTCTTCAGATGCCAATCTCAAGTCCAAGTTATCACCCAGGCTTCTGACCAACCAGCTTATAGATAGGGGCTTCCCATAATGTCTTCCTTGGGTTTGATTCATTTGCTAGAGAGGCTCACAAAAGGCCGAGATACATCTCACATACTAGATTAACAGTTTATTGTAGAAGGATACAATCCAGGAACAACCAAATGCAAGAGGGCAGGATACGGGGAAATGGTGTGGAGCTTTCCTACTCTTCCTAAGCATGCCACTCTCCCAGATTGCCCACTCTCCTCCATGCCTTCCTCATCCCTAAAGCTCTCAGAAGCCTGTCCTTTCTTTCTTTTTTTTTTTTAATGATGACTTCATTACAAAGGCTAGGTTGGTTAAACCATTGCCCTTTGGCGATTGAACCTAATCTCTGGGTGGGACTGAAAGTTTCAACCCTATAATCAGAGGGTTGATTCCATGGGCAACCAGCTCCCATCCTCAGGTTACCAAGGAGCTTTCCAAATGTCACCTCATTAAAAGAAATTTCCAGGGTTTTAGGATCTCTGTGCTAATAGGGATGGAGACAAATATATATTTATAAGTCACAGTATCATATGCATACGTAGTGACTCCAGACAAACTTCCTTCACCCCATGGAGTTCATTTCTTGGTTTTAGCATTTCTTCTGTCTCTTTAGATGCCCCCAACACTTTCATTCCATACCATTCCCTCCCAAGCGGTCTTCTCCACTCTTCCTCTCCAAACCCTGTCCCCCACCAACGTATTTTCTTTCCTTTTCATAATAAAAAATTTAAAACACATGAAAGTAGAATGGAATGACAATATTACTTATCACGTTGAATTATTAGCATTTTTGCTAAATTTCCTTCATCTTTTTCTTTTTTTTGCTGAAGTATCTTAGAGCATTCCCAAGAAATCATGAATTTTTGTTTATAAATTTTGTCCTTTTAGTGCATAAACATTCTAAAAAATGAAGATATTTTAATAAATATTCACAGTAATATTGTCATACCTTGCAAAACCAAAACTAGGTAGTTGGTTAATGTCATCTAATGCCTACTTCATATTTGGTGTCCTTTTATGTTTTGTTTGTTAGAAGCAGAATCCAAAGAAGGTCTGAATGCTGTGTTTGGTCCCCTGGGTTACTCATTCTGCCTTCACTGATTCAGTCTCCTGGGACAAGTCCTGGTTCCTGGGTTCATAGTCTTTTGTTCTTGACCCCACTTGGGAAGAGATCTGAAGGCAACGTCAAGGATTAAAGACAATCCCCATTTTGGCAGGGTACTTTGATCGCTACTCATTGAATTTTCTTCTTTTTTTAAAAGTTTATTTATCTATTTTTAAATAACCTCCACACCCAACGTGGGGCTTGAACTCATGACCCTGAGATCAAGAGTCACATACTCTTCTGAGCCAGTCAGCCCCACCCCCATTGCATCTCTTAAGTCTAAAGCTCTAAATTTTTTTCTTTTGGGAAGGAAACATCTTATTAGAGATGGTCCCTGAAGATTGGTGTGAGGAAAACCAAGATGGTACACACAGAATGCCTGGCACATAGATAATACTCAAAAGCTCAAAAAGTTTATGGATTCTTAATTGGCAGTGATGATATTTACAATGACTGCATCTCAGAAAGCAAGTCTTAGGCTCAGCTGACCTAGGTTGGAAATCTGGATTTTCTACATGAGAACAGGTGCGTCATAAGAGGAATACCTCTCAATCTTCCTTTCACCAAGGGTGAATTGAGAATAACATTTTCTGGCACTTTGAGGAAAAGAGATACTGTGAATAAGACACATGGAATATTATTGGAGCCCAAATAGGACTTCAAAAACAGTACTATATATGCCATATATGTAAAATATAAATATATCGTTCGTTACCACCCATCTTCTTTCTCTGCCTCTTTATCTTCCCTAGCTTTCGGTTGTTAGCACATGGGAATAGGAATCTATGTTTCATGGGTACGTGGCATAGCAGAAAGGGTATTTATTTAGGAGTCTAAGTCCAGACTCTCCTTTTGGTAACAAACCTAGCCTTAAGCAATTCTTTCTACGGACTTGAGCCCATTTATTCATTTGTAATAGAAATTCACTTTGTAATAGGAACAACCATATCTGTGGGGAGAACCTCATAAGGTCACCATAACACTCTCATAGGTTCCCCGTGGCTGAGAGGGCTTTGTGAGTAGCAGAAGTACCTATGCAGAGACTAAGCCCCAAAGTACACTGAATGGATTTTTAAGTAAATGAATGCAAATTCCAATGGTATGATTACATTCAGGAAAATCATCCCTAAGTATTGTCTTTATAAAAAAAATCATGTTACTCTCCCCGGGTTAACTTGCTTTTCTTTGTCTTTGACTCACTCCATCAGGACATCCTATGTTTGGGAGACCAAGTGTTAAAGGTAGGCTGAATCTGGGAGGTCATGGGGTCAGCAGGAAGCAATGGTGCCCTCCAAGTACAGCATGCCACCTACTGCAGAGGTCAGGAATGGAAAGTCCCATGTGCCCAATTAAGCTGTTTGCATCATGTAGTTGAATAAACTCATTTCAAACACACCATGAGAAGCAAGGGGAAAGTGACGGAATGAAGTAACACACCCACCCATGGAGGGTACCAGCCGGGTTAAAGGATCACACTTGAGTCGTGCCTTAGGCAAGGCTCACAGTTTCTCTTTCTGCTTCTCTGACACATCGGCCTTCCCTTTTATGTGTGAGTGTGTGTATGTGCGCATAGTTGTTTTTGTTTTTGTTTTGTTTTCTTTTGTTTTTACAGAGAGCTTGAGAGAGAGGTAG
>NC_081569.1:11867142-11921740 GCF_022355385.1 Mustela nigripes
CCAGTGGTCTACAGTGTGGGATCCAGTAGTGTCTTGAAGGCAGTATAACCTAAGCTAATAGAACAGCAGTGGCAGTCTGAGATTGTCTATCTGGCTGAGGTGTGGCTGAAAAGAATTAGATTTCTTTTCTTTTAAGAATTAGGATTCTGATTTAAATAATTGATGTAATTATTGCATGTGGTCATGTGGAAGAAAGTGCCTACTGAGGGTCAGTATTGGAACCATGGTGTCTCTACCATTAGAAGCTTATTGGGCATGGAATCTTCCAGAAAGATAGGATGAGACAGCTCCCTCTCATACCCCAGACAGCTTAAAAGAAGGAAAGATGGGTTTCCATAATTTCATGCAGGTTCATGTTTGTGTTTTTTTTTTCCCCTTGAGACATCCTCTTTGATTCATTTATTATTTTGAAGTGTGTTTTTAGTTTCTAAGTATTTGAAGATTTTCCTGTTATCTTTCCATTAGTGATTTCGGGTTTAATTCTGTTGTGGTCAGACAACACGCTCTGTATCATTGCAGTTCCAAACTTGTTGAGGTTTGTTTTATGGTCCAGGATGTGGTCTGTCTTGTTACGTGTCTCAAATATGAGTGTTCTGCCATTGGTGGGGGGGGGGGCAATTCTATAAATGTCAGTTAAATCCTATTGGTTGAGGGTACCTTGTATTCCCTATACTAGCTGATTTTCTGTTTAGTCGTATCATTAAGTGTTGACAGGGGTGTTGAGGTCTAAAATTGTATTTTTCAATTTTTCTGTTTCTCCTTTAAATAGAGAAGACGCCCAGGATTTTTTTTTAAAGATTTTATTTATTTATTTGACATACAGAGATCACAAGCAGGCAGAGAGGCAGGCAGAGAGAGGAGGAAGCAGGTTTCATGCTGAGCAGAGAGCCTGATGTGGAGCTCAATCCCAGGACCCTGGGATCATGACCTGAGCTGAAGGCAGAGGCTTTAACCCACTGAGCCACTCAGGTACCCCTGCCCAGGATTTTTAATTGTATTTGGTAAGAGGAACAGAAAGAAATATTGAGATGAGTCCATATTGAAAAATATTGGGAAGAGTCCATCTTCTCCAAAGTGGAAATCCCCTTTCCCATGGCTCTTTTAATTGAAAAGAGAGAATAATGGCCTAATTTGGACCATAATGTCATATGTCACTGCCTGATTCTCGAATGGGTACCTTTGGTGTTTTGGGGAAAAAAAAAAAAAGGTCAGAAATACACATATTGAATCTTTGATTCAACTTCCCATCAACTATGTAGCAGGGTTATTCTTCTCTAAGGAGAATGAGCTACTCACATCTTCCAAGGTCACTGGACAGTGGCTATAGGTACCATTAATTCTTGGGATCTCAGTGTACCATTGCTTTGCACTAGTCACAATAGTCTTACAAGGGACAAGGAACAAATGGAGTTTTGATTCACAAATGCTTCTCATAGTTCCAGCAGATCACGAGTCTTTTTTTTTTTTTATCAATTTTCTGGTTGGGGAGTATGTAGTTGTTGCATATACCGTCTATCCTGTACGAACATGCCTTTCAGATTTGATACAAGAGCTATTAAGGTAAGAAGAGCCAAGTTGAAACCTATGGACCTCCCTCTAGCTATCAAACTAATAATGCGGAGGTATTACAATTTCTATGGAGAAATATTTAAAGTTAATGTTACCCCCCACCAAAAAAAAATTCTGGGAAAATATGAGGATGGTGGGGTTTTTTTTAAATTGTTTAATTTCTTTAATTCTCTGAGTCTGATTTTTGTGTCTTGTTCAAACGAAGGTCAGTGCAAACACTTGGTGTTGCTCTTATAGAAAGACATTCAGATCCCATCTGGATGGGCTTCTCCATTCTCCTCCCCACCCATCTGCACCCCTTTGTGACTCAGGGCCCTAGGGGACCTGAAGCCAAGGTCTGTAGCTCTGTGGGCCCAAGTGTTCCTATCTGTCCTTTGGGCACAATTCCATAAACTCTATGGGATCTATGATGAGATTAAATGAGGTAATGGTGTGTGTGTTTTTTTTTTCCCACACCACCAAGCAATTCTCTGACACAAGTTGGGTGTCCTACAATTCAACTCAATTCAGGGCACTATCTGTCTGAAAGTAGGATCTGATTCCATGGATTAAGGGCTCAGCCCCTACAAGGCTGTCGCCTCTCTTCAGATGCCAATCTCAAGTCCAAGTTATCACCCAGGCTTCTGACCAACCAGCTTATAGATAGGGGCTTCCCATAATGTCTTCCTTGGGTTTGATTAATTTGCTAGAGAGGCTCACAAAAGGCCGAGAGACATCTCACTTACTAGATTAACAGTTTATTGTAGAACAACCAAATGCAAGAGGGCAGGATATGGGGAAATGGTGTGGAGCTTTCCTACTCTTCCTAAGCACACCACTCTCCCAGAATGCCCACTCTCCTCCATGCCTTCCTCATCCCAAAAGCTCTCAGAAGCCTGTCCTTTTTTTTTTTTCTTTATGATGACTTCATTACAAAGACTAGGTTGGTTAAACCATTGCCCTTTGGTGATTGAACCTACTCTCTGGGTGGGACTGAAAGTTTCAACCCTATAATCACAGGGTTGATTCCATGGGCAACCAGCTCCCATCCTCAGGTTACCAAGGAGCTTTCCAAATGTCACCTCATTAAAAGAAATTTCCAGAGTTTTAGGAGCTCTGTGCTAATAGGGATGGAGGCAAATATATATTTATAAGTCACAGTACCATATGCATACGTAGTGACTCCAGACAAACTCCCTTCACCCCATGGAGTTCATTTCTTGGTTTTAGCATTTCTTCTGTCTCTTTAGATGCCCCCAACACTTTCATTCCATACCATTCCCTCCCAAGCGGTCTTCTCTACTCTTCCTCTCCAAACCCTGTCCCCCACCAACATATTTTCTTTCCTTTTCATAATAAAATATTTAAAACACATGAAAGTAGAATGGAATGACAATATTACTTATCACCTTGAATTATTAGCATTTTTGCTAAATTTCCTTCATCTTTTTCTTTTTTTTTTTTTTGCTGAAGTATCTTATAGCATTCCCAAGAAATCATGAATTTTTGTCTATAAATTTTGTCCTTTTAGTGCATAAACATTATAAAAAATGAAGATATTTTAATAAATATTCAAAGTAATATTGTCATACCTTGCAAAACCAAAACTAGGTAGTTGGTTAATGTCATCTAATGCCTACTTCATATTTGGTGTCATTTTATGTTTTGTTTGTTAGAAGCAGAATCCAAAGAAGGTCTGAATGCTGTGTTTGGTCCCCTAGGTTACTCATTCTGCCTTCACTAATTCAGTCTCCTGGGACAAGTCCTGGTTCCTGGGTTCATAGTCTTTTGTGCTTGACCCCACTTGGGAAGAGATCTGAAGGTAATGTCAAGGATTAAAGACAATTCCGATTTTGGCAGGGTACTTTGATCGCTACTCATTGAATTTTCTTCTTCTTTTTTTAAAAGTTTATTTATTTATTTTTAAATAACCTCCACACCCAACGTGGGGCTTGAACTCATGACCCTGAGATCAAGAGTCACATACTCTTCTGAGCCAGTCAGCCCCACCCCCATTGCATCTCTTAAGTCTAAAGCCTTAAATTTTATTCTTTTGGGAAGGAAACATCTTATTAGAGACGGTCCCTGAAGACTGGTGTGAGGAAAACCAAGATGGCACACACAGAATGCCTGGCACATAGACAATACTCAAAAGCTCAAAAAGTTTATGAATTCTTAATTGGCAATGATGGTATTTACAATGACTGCATCTCAGAAAGCAAGTCTTAGGCTCAGCCGACCTAGGTTAGAAATCTAGATTTTCTACTTGAGAACAGGCACGTCATAAGAGGAATACCTCTCAATCTTCCTTTCACCAAGGGTGAATTGAGAATAACATTTCCTGGCACTTTGAGGAAATGAGATACTGTGAATAAGACACATAGAATATTATTGGAGTCCAAATAGGACTTCAGTAAACAGTACTATATATGCCATATATGTAAAATATAAATATATTATTCATTACCACCCATCTTCTTTCTCTGCCTCTTTACCTTCCCTAGCTTTCGGTTGTTACCACACGGGAATAGGAATCTATGTTTCATGGGTACGTGGCATAGCAGAAAGGGTATTTATTTAGGAGTCTAAGTCCAGACTCTCCTTTTAGTAACAAACCTAGCCTTAAGCAATTCTTTCTACGGACTTGAGCCCATTTATTCATTTGTAATAGGAATTCGCTTTGTAATAGGAACAACCGTATCTGTTGGGAGAACCTCATAAGGTCACCATAACACTCTCATAGGTTCCCCGTGGCTGAGAGGGCTTTGTGAATAGTAGAAGTACCTATGCAGAGACTAAGCCCCAAAGTACACTGAATGGATTTTTAAGTAAATGAATGCAAATTCCAATGGTATGATTACATTCAGGAAAATCATCCCTAAGTATTGTCTTTATAAAAAAATCGTGATACTCTCCACGGGTTAACTTGCTTTTCTTTGTCATTGACTCACTCCATCAGGACATCCTATGTTTGGGAGACCAAGTGTTAAAGGTAGGCTGAATCTGGGAGGTCATGGGGTCAGCGGGAAGCAATGGTGCCCTCCAAGTACAGCATGCCACCTACTGCAGAGGTCAGGAATGGAAAGTCCCATGTGCCCAATTAAGCTGTTTGCATCATGTAGTTGAATAAACTCATTTCAAACACACCAGGAGAAGCAAGGGGAAAGTGACAGAATGGAGAAGTAACACACCCATCCATGGAGGGTACCAACTGGGCTAAAGGATCACACTTGAGTCGTGGGTTAGGCAAGGCTCACAGTTTCTCTTTCTGTTTCTCTGACACATGGGCCTTCCCTTTTATGTGTGTGTGTGTGTATGTGTGCATAGTTGTTTTTGTTTTTGTTTTGTTTTCTTTTGTTTTTACAGAGAGCTTGAGAGAGAGGTAGGTGTGTGTTTGAGGCTGAGCACAGGAAGAGCCAAGATGGGAGGACCCAATGAATTGCCAACTTAAGGCCTGGTGAATTCTGATCACTTCAGATATACTTAGTTCAATTTTAAGTATTCCATTCTTCCTACCTCCCACCAAGATGCACCAGTATGCTCCAGAGACTTGATCTGTGTTTACTGTGTCTCACCAGCTACTTGAGTCTCTTCTTTATCTCCTCTGCCCCCATGGGTCTGTTTCTCTTATTTTCTAGAGTCACATCGAACATTCTTAAAGAACACAGCCAACATATGTGGCATTGTGCACTGCAGTCTTATGAGAAATAGGACTGGACTGAGAACCTAAGCACAGAGTGGGAGAGGCAGACTGGACATAGCTTTTCTCACTTTTTTTAGGGCAGCATACCCTCCACTATTCTGGAACCTTCTTCTCGTTCTCAAGAAATGGAGACCAGCCAGCCTCTGCTGGTTGAGAAAAGCAACTCAGCAACACTCTGGGTCTTTCTGAATATGAAGGTGAAAGTAATGTCCATGAATGGTAACCTTTGGCAGACCATTCGATACAGTGGGGAAAAGCCAGGTAGACCTGGTGCTTCCGTTTGGCAGAGGAACATGATCTGGAAGAACTGTTTCACCTCCCAAAGCCTTCTTTCCCTAGCTTATGAAATAAGGAGAATAGAGTTGTTGGAGAACGTTCTAGAAAAAGCATGTCAAGTGTTAATCTTCCAGACTGGCCTTCAGCTAGGACTCAAACAAATGGGATTCTGTTGTTTTTCCACACACTTCTCCCGCCTTCATTCTAGGCTTCAAATGGTCCCCAAGCTGATGACCTTCAGGGTTCCCACCACATTCCTGCTGCAGTTTGGCTCAGGGTGGTAACGGGCAATGGGGCTGGGTTTGGGGCTGCCTTGGCAGTGGTGGGGGGGGTGCCTCTTCTGCATGGGTACCACTGGCTGCTTCCAGTGGTGTCTGCGTGGGGGATGCTTCCTTCTAAGAATGGCAGGATAAATTGTGCGCAGGGCTGACATCCATGACGGCCAAGGGCAGAGCTGTGAATGGCAGGCCTCCTTGTTCCTTTAGAAGCCTGCTGGGCCCATAGGGTAAAGTTTCCTGTAAGTGTGGGTGTTCAAGTGGTTTGTTTTGGTGTTGTTTTTGAGATGTGCAACTCCTTCCAGAGGCTAAGAAATGAAAAGCGTTGCCAGAAAATCATCACAGAGAAATAAATAATATCCTAACTGCATCCTGAGAACCAGCGTCCTTCTCCCCACTCTCGCCCCCAATGCCTCTCCTCCACTGTCCAGCTCCAAATTGTAGAGGTTTCAGCAAAGAGGCACGAGGCAGAAAAATGTTCAAAAGCTGTCTTGGCTCAGCGGGGCCTGCCCATGCTGGGTTGGGGAGAACCCCAAGCTAAACAGGCTGCCTTATCATTCCCAACTTTCTTGGCACAGACAGCCTGTTTCCAGCCCCGAAATCCAGTTTATGTAGATAATGGACAGCCAGTCACAGAGTAAACACAGGAGGCGTGCGCAGGTGCTCAGATCCTTTGAGCTCGCCAACCAGATGTTCTTCTTGGGGACTTGCTTTTAGTCCCCCTGGGCACCCTGAGCTGAACAGAAATGTCCCTCTTTCTTGACCTTGTCAGTGAGATAAAGAAGGCTCTCATGGGAGAGTTCCCAAAATGAGCTGTAGATTTCACTTGCAAACTATTAATCTGTTTGTGTCAATTTCTTCTTTCTTCTTTTTCTTTTCTTTTCTTTTTTTTTTTTTTTTTTGGTCCCCCAGTCTGGATTAGCCCAAGAAAAACCAGTCAAAACAAACATGTAAATCTTGACCTTTAAAAAAGTAACTGCTATAGCAGAACTATATAAGTTACCCCGGGGCACCTCGGCAGCAGAGCTCATACCACGTCCTGGTGCTCTGGCTTGGCATGGAGTGCTATAAAGGCTGACCACCCCATGCTCCAAATCAAGGCCAAAAGCAGGGAGGTGCCAGTGTTATTTCTACTGCTCCTGCTCAAGATGTCCCACATGCTGGGGACACTGGACGACATGTGGACGGCATGTTCTCTCTCTCTCTGGCCAAGTGTACTGTGCATCAGTGGGTCCATTTGGAGAAGGCTGAGTGCTTCTAGAATGCCTGACAGATTGAGGGACTCAGTGAAGGGAACACACTGGAGTTTAGAAGGACAAACTTCAACAGAAGCCACTCTGAAGTTCAGTCTCATGTGTTGTTAACCCAAAAAGGGTTTCACCTGGTTCTTGTTGAACAAGCTTCGGCTGAGCACTGAACTGGCTTGACCAGAGCAAGGGGAAGGTTACATGGGTGCCCTGCTTGACCGCCCCGACCCTTGCTATTGAACCTTAGAATTTCTGGGACAGAAAGGAGCCCCTCCTTCTTCCCTCCCACCTTCCCCAAGCTTGGAGGAGCATCAGGCCATCACTTGTTAGTCGCTGAGTCTGAGTTTCAGGAGTTAGTTGGACAGTTAGGAAGTCAGGGCCAGGGTCCCCAACAAGAAAAGATGGAGTCAGGGCACCTGACTGGCTCAGTGGGTTAAAGCCTCTGCCTTCCGCTCAGGTCATGATCCCGGGATCCCGGGATTGAGTCCCGAGTTGGGCTCTCTGCTTAGCGGGGAGCCTGCTTTCTCCTCTCTCTCTCTGCCTACTTGTGATCTCTATCTGTCAAATAAATATATATTAACGAAAAGAAAAGATGGAGTCAGGACAGCTAAGATCAAACAGCACTGACATCGGGTTGTGCCTCTTAGACCAGACCACACTGACATTCTGCTTTGCAGCCTTTGCAGAAAGGACTTCTGCCAAACGTCCTAAAATTAAGACTGTTAACCACAAAGCGTTTGTCACCCTCACGGGCAAGGGGCAGTTAGGACATAAGCCCCCAGACATCGGCAGAAAAAGGCCATCAGCTTGTGGACATTAACCTGATAGGTACACAGATAAGTGACCAAACCCCTGATAGGCACAACTTAGCACACCCTGATTGCTTCAGAAAGTTCTGCAAAGGACTAACCTCCTAAACTTAGAAACCCTGGGGGCAACCCACTCAGGACCCCATCCCTCTTTGGGACTTTTATACTCTTGCTCTATCAACTGTGCTTTGCTGCCCACCATTCTTTGTCTGCTCGACTTCTTTATTCTTCGAAGCGGCGTGACTAAGAACTGCGGGCACCAAGGGGACCCAAATATCCTATACTGTTAGAGTCCTCTAATCTTTCTAGGATGGGCTGATGCAAGGCACCGTGGGCTTCCTGAGCCTCCTGCTGCTCAGGATCTTCCAGCCTCTCCCCTGCTGATGATAAAAGGAGGTGGCCCTAAAACGTCCTACAGCTTCAAGGTCGATTATGGCAAAGGTGCACAGCACGGTTGGCTGCCTAAGAAATTCGGTATCACACATACTGTGTGGTCTTCAGAGTGTGGTAGTTATAAGATCTTACTCCTGATCTTATTTGATCCTAATTAATAACACCTTATGCTACCCTAAGTCGCTGTGGTTTAGGCAATACTTTGGATTACTTCCTTAAGGACAAATTTATGAGGCATGTGAATTAACTTGGCCTCTGTGAATTTATGTGACTTCCCAAAGTAACAGGTGAGTCGGCAGCAACACCAAACACCAACGTTGACCTCTTACGTCTAAATCCTGTGCTTTTTTTTTTCCAGCAGGGTGGGAGTTTGGCGGCTAGGCACCCCCATTCACATGCTTTTCACATGCTGGAGAGGAGAGGTCTGAGCAGGGATGAAATTACTTTGCCCACAAAAGGTCGCTTGTGACGGAGTCTAAGAAGCCACTTTTCCTGACTCCTGGTCCAGTGCTCTTTCCAGGTTCCCAGGAAGTTGCGAGGGGGAATAAGAGAGGATGGGTGGGGCACCTGGATGGCTGCGTGGGTTGGGCCACTGCCTTAGGCTCGGGTCACGATCTCAGGGTCCTGGGATCTAGCCTTACATCGGGTTTTCTGCTCAGTGGGGAGCCTGCTTCCCCCTGCCTCTCTGCCTACTTGTGATCTCTCTTTCTCTCTGTCAAATAAATAAATAAAATCTTAACAAAAAAAAAAAAAAAAAAAAAAAAAGAGAGGATGGGAGACAGTTTGTGATCATAGGAAAAGAAATCCAGTCTTTAAATCTTATCCTCAAGGCAGACTGTAAATTTGTAGCATGTATAAATCATCATGGGGCATAAAATAAAATAGTGGCATAAAAGTCTCTACTTCTTGTCTGTTTCATTTAAGAAATCTATCTTCCAACTATCCTTTTACATTATTGCAGTGTTTGTGTGTGGAATGTGTCTCCCCTGTGAAAACAGTAATTTTGTATTCAAGACATGATGGGTAATTATATACAGGAGTTGCACTTGAATTTCCTATCTACTGACAGAAATGATGGAGTCAAGTCACAGTCTTTCCCTGAAACACATTTGTTTTCCTTCCCAATTAGAGTCTTATGAACGAGATTCGAGGGTCGCTCTAGACTGACAGAGAAGACGGTGACTCTGGAATTAGTTCTGTCACATGCAGGAGGGACTTGCATTCCTTGCTGTCAGTGTGCATTCAGATGGAAAAGCATATCTGTAGGAGATGGAAGGACTCCGGTGACAAGACCAGCTTGATGGGGATGCCACGTATTAGGTCTGCTTGGACCTCATCCAAGTGGGCTTGCCCAGTGCAATACCACGAGGCACCTCATTTCCAAGGCCTAGACCCCCATCTTCCCAGGCCAGTTCTAGAGTTCCTGCTCTGGAGTTTCTCTGACATTTCACTTACTGTATTTGTGGCCTTCTGATTCTTTTCTCAAAGAGCTGGATGTCCATTTTCATCATCATTTAGGCTCTGAGGCTCTAGCACAAGGCCTAGCCTCCTGATATAAGTTATTGAACACATATTTGCACAGAAGAATGACAAAGGAAGCTTAAGTTTATCGTTCTAGTGATGCTCTGTGTGTCTCCAGAGATCAGACATTTCCACGTCCATTCAAAATTCAGCCCAACTTGAAGGACTGTCGTGTTTAATTCTCTTGGCAAAATAAGATAGTTCTTTGCTTGTTGACACACTTTCTCTTGGGCCAAACCAAAGTGTTCTGAGCTTTGTTTGATGAAGTTTGGGTGCAGGTGTCTGGAAGCACCCTTGTACATTAAGGTGAAACTTCTCGCAGAGCTGCTGCCAAGATCTTCCTGCTTGGTGCCTGTTTCTGTGGTGTGGAGACAGGTGTCACCTGTACAAAGGACATAATTCCCCAACACCTGCCATGGGAATCTCCAGGTACTCTTGTCCACTCTCCCCTAGTACATCGTGCTCTCTGCCAGGAATGCCCTTTCTTGGCCTGGAAAACTTCTACACACAAATTTGGTGACCCTGAGCAATGGCAAGTCTCCTTTCTTCTCCAAATTTTAAAAATCCGTCCCTCCCTTCGCACCTTTGACGGGTATCCAGTATAGCATTTTGTTAATGTAATCATTATTGTATTGGTCACTAATAACTGGAATTACTAGAAATCTTTGACTGGATCACTTTAAGGGCAGGATCTGGATTCTATTAATCTTGGTATCCTCCAAAGGGATAGAAAATGCCCAGTACAAATTAAATGCAAACAAGTACTTTGTTTGGTATGCAACTGAAGGATGAAATGAATGAAAAAATAGAATGACTATGATGTACTTTTGATTTAGGAAAAAAGATGGCAGGGTTTACCTACAATTTTAGTTCAATGGACATTCCTAGCTTGATCTACGGGTAACAAGCTTCTGGAATATAAGAACCTAGCTCAGTTGCTGGCAAATCCTGGTTCAATAAGGTTTTGTTGACTGAATGAGATAAATGCATGAACAAATGGTCTTGGATGCACCTGCAAATCTGTAGATTGACCTTTGGCTTCATTCGGTCATTCACTCAGCTTATCTTTAGCCATATTTTTTATATGCTTTCCCCTGTGCATTTCTTTTTCCCATCTTTGTCTAATTCCTAAGCACTGGGGGCATTCTTAAGATACTGTGAAAGGTGATCCAGGCAACTTTAGAAACTTCGTGAAATATGGCATACCAAAGCAAAGGCTCACTGGTTATTTTTAAATCTGATTTTCCTTCCTTGGGTTTCCAGCATCCGAGATCATTAAAAATAGATAGCACTGTAGACCATTTTAAACACCTATCTTACATTATTTCCACCATTAATTTTGCTTGTTCATCCTGTGGTTGAAGAGAGGTTCTCTGAGGTTGAAGAGAGAAACCTCAAGGTCACTTTCAATATCAGACAGTTTCCCTGCTCAGACCCCCACCTTCCTACTAAGAGGCGACTTGATTCTCACCTTCTGTGCCTTCTCATGAAAATATGCTTTGCAGGATCTTTATCTTACACTCAAAACTTGGGATGCTTCAAATTTGAAGCTCTGAGGTGTGTACACCTGCTCGAGTATCATTTGGATTTAAAATGTGAAGAGAATACTCTAGTACATGATCTACCTGCAGATGAGATCAAATTCAAGCCTTCTGTTGGTGTTAGAGTTTCTGCATCAACTGGATGGCCGAGTAAGTCTTGCCTCTGAGCCTAATATTCTCTCCCTTTAGTGATCCTTCTGGGACAGGACTGAAACTCAGTCCTCCCCTAGCACCAGCCAGGCTCAGACCACATTCTTGCACTTCCTACTTCCTCATGGACTTTGATTTGATTCCTCTTGGCATTTATACCCACATCCCTTTTCCTTTCCCAATTGTAAATTTCCATGAGACAAGGGTTTCCTTATTTGTCTTCTCCTTATCCCAAAGCCTACTATGATTTGTAGTAAATGTCTACACAGTGGGCACAGACTTTCTCAAAAGGATGACAGACACCCCCCACCAAAAAAAAAATTCCGAAGAAAAAAGACTAGGGTTTTGTTAACATTTTAATTCTGCTTGAATCTTGTCAATGCCCATGTCTGGGGATTTCCCTTTTCCCTTTCTTCAACCTTCCTTTTTCCTGATCTGAGCTCTTGATATAGGCTTGTTAAAATAATGAAAATGCTGACTGGCTGCCTTATTGATCCAATCTCAGGGTGGGAGGGAACAAGCCTCAGAGGGCCTGGCTAGGTTTGAAAGGCACCCGCCCCAGGCTGCAGGTGCGGGGGTGGGGGTGGGGGTGGGGCGCGGTGCAAAGCTGGCTGAGCGCCTGACAAGTTGCAAAGTCACACGCTTTCTGCTGTGCTCTGAAACAGTGTCTGAAATCAATATCCATCACACAGAAGGTGGCAGAGGACAGGAGGCTTGAGGGGCTGCTTCGGACATTTCAAGAGCGTCGTGGCCGTCCCCAGGGCTGGGCTGGTCTCATGCACGCCCAATGTGGTGTTGGGTGGGATGGGGTGGGGTGGGGGTGGGGGTTGAGCTGTTCTCTTCGGGAATGCTGGAGCAGTTTTTGATTGGCCCAACCCCGTGGGAGGACATTTCACTCTTGGCTTGTGTTTTGTTCTAGCAGGACCGATTTTAATTCATTGTAGGCTTGATTTGTAGGGCTGATGTCACAAACAGAGTGATGCATTTTACTGCCAGGCACGAGAAAACAAGCAAATGGGGCTGCTCTTGGTAGATTGCTAGGGCTGAACCAGGCAAGAAGCGGGTGTCTGTCCTCATCAGCGGGCAAGGACACCAGGGGGCGAGGACACCAATAAAGTCCCCGCGTGCATTCCTTAACACAGTCCATGCACAGTGTCCAGAGTGGTGCCTGGCACAGCGTCCATGGTCCTGAGCATCACAGCCCTTCTCCAAGGTTGTCACATCAGTTTTTTATTGGGAGTTCAAATAGGTGTGTCCCCATTTTAAACTAGATACACATAAGGCCCGTGAATCCTTATGAGGTGGGGAGCTGTTGTTGGCACTTTGCACTGACCAGTTAGCCTCGGGTTTCCCCTGGAGTTGAGGAACTCCTTTTTCTCTCTGATCCCTTTCCCTTGCAACTCCCAGCACCCCAATTATTTATCTGGGGTGTCCTGCATCTGACAGTTCTAGACTATGGTCGCGGGGCATCCTAGCTGGTCTTCCTCACCCCAGATTTCCCTGCCGTCTCTGCTTTCAGCCTCTCCTGTGCTCTCCGAGTGTTTGTTCTAACACAAATGGGGCCCTCCTTTCCCAGTTTTGTTCTCTCATGCCTTTCATTATCACCTGTAGAGTATTTCCAAAAACATGTGAATTGGATCATTGCATTTTTGCCTCAGCCCACATGTCAAGCCCTGTCTCTGGCCTCTTTTTTCCAAAGATTTCTTTTCTAGGATGTAGGACGGTATGTCCCATCTGACATCACTGGACTCTTAGCTCACTTGTAAGGCAAGCTCCTGTCTATCCACCAAGATGCTGTTCAAATGCCATTTCATTCCTGTAACTCTTCATTGCTTCCTTGACATGAAGAATTAGTCATTCTACCCCTTTGTGATCCAATAATGCTTCACGTACCTTTATAGTAATCCTTACCATTTATAGTGCTATTTGGATATTCATAATATTCATTCTATAATACATATTATAGAATATGAAGAAAGCATATTTATATAAACATAAAATTAATACAATATAACTATAAAACATATTTATAAACATAGTATGTTGATGTCTTTATTTAACAAATCATAGTGTAGTTTTGTTATTAACATCTGTTTTCATAACATCACCCATAATAAGGAACTCCACCTTAATTCATGTTTGAATTTCTTGTGTCCATCTGTTGTCTCGTAGAGGCTTTGACAAAAATCGGGGTTGCATCTTCAAATTTGAAGCACATGTGTTCCTTGGGTTTTACCATTAATGAATATGAAATGGTGACATGCTGATATTTATTGGTTATTGCTACTGCTCTGGGGGTTGGGTAGGGATAGTGAGCCATCTTAGAATCAGATCCCATTGGATCCTGGAATTACAAGTTTCTTAATAGGCTTCTAGATCTTTGTACTTCTTTTGGTTTAGAACAGTGCTTCTTAAATTTTTTTTTGGTGCCAAAAATTTGGGGTCCTGATACATGCATAATTCTGAATATATTAATACAATGTCCATAGAGTTCCTAAAGTGTATGCAAGAGATAGACTTACTTAGAAATCTCTGATGGAGGAGAATCTTTTAGAAAGAAGACTCCATCTTGATTTTTCTGCTTGGTGACTTGTCAATGGGGAATATAGGCTTATTTATGGAGAAGTCAAGTTTCATGAGTTAGATTTTTATTACCTGGGACCAGCCTGAGTCTAATTTGTGTGGTGTTGAAAACAGCATGATCCCTAGGTGGTCATATGTTTCACAGGACTGGTCTAATCCATAGCTTCTGTGCTATCTTAGAGGCAAGAGAAACCCACACACATTATCCCTACGACCCGAGGCATAATTCCTGATGAAGAGAGCACACACTTTGGAGTCACAGTACCTGGATTCCAGTGCTGGCTCTTTTAAGAGGTGTGCCCTTGGGCAAGTTACTCTCTTCTTCAACTTTCTCATCTATAACATGGGAATAATAAAAATTGCCATGGGAGATAAGATCACGGTATGACACATCATAGAACATCAACATATTTATGTAGAAAGTTGGATTTAGTGCCTGATACAGCCTGAAAAAGTGAGCTTTTTCAGCGTTACATTTCTTTGGTGCTCTCCGCATAGAGTTGGCTCTTCTAGACTTGGTTTTGATTTATTAATGTTAATATTTGGTGAAAGGGGATGTGTGATTTTGAATGTCTAAAATTGCCATTCTTTAAGATAATGCACAACCTACAAGCCAAAAGAATTTAGGACATGAAACATCCGGAGGGAAAAAAAAAGGTCAGCTAGCAACTTAGAGACCAAGCTTGCCAAATCTGAAGTTAGAATTAGAAGTTTTTTTCTTCTGAGACTATTGTTCGATATTTTCTGTATTTTCCTAAAGCACAACATAACTACACACATGAGTAAGTGATTGGTGTCTTAATTCTTTCATTTTTTCTTTCCTCTGGGAATTGTTCAGTCAGCAAGAGAAGGTGAAAATGAATTCTAGTCTTAGTTCCCACATGATGTCAGAGAAAGAGACTGAAAAAACATATTTGAATTGATTATTGAAATAATTTTGAATACGTTCCCTATGAACTATGGCCTTCCTGTACAATGTCTCAAATTTCATACATTTCATAAGTTTGCGAGACAGACCTTCTTACTTGATTTTAGAGCTAGGGGCATTAAGGCCCAGAGAGGTTATAAAATGGTCATTTTTAAAAAAGGATATTTTTTTCTATTAAATTAATATTAATTTGGTCTTTTTTTTTCTGGTTTTACTGATTTCAGGTGAAAAGGACAAGGGAGGTTTGAGTCACTGATATGGTCGGTGAGTTCTCTTATTCGAACATCATGGATTTTTACAACCTGCTTCTTCAGGAAAAACATTCCTTTGCATCTTGCTTTTTGTTTAAAACAGAAATCCTCACGTTAAACGCTCCCGATTTGGCTGCAGAGCTAGCTACAACATGTCCTTCAAAGAAGTCAAGCAAAGAGAAACCCGGCTGCCCGGCAAACTGCCTCCCCTTCTTATCCAGAATAGACCTTTGACTGAGGCCATGCCAAAGTCTGTTCCATGTTCCTGACTGTTCCCCATTTAGTGGGGTTTAGAGATCTCTTTAGAGTAAGATGAACAATGCCATCTGTTTAAATATTACTTGGATGCTATTCTACATTTTGTCATTAGTAAGGCATTTGCAAAGGTAGCTTTTTTAGAAGCATTTTTAATCTGTGTGTGGGTCTCAGGGCTCAGTTTAGCATCCCAGGGAACAGCTGACAATGTCTGGGGACATTTTTGGTTTCCCTATGTCGGGCTGGCTGCTGGCCCCTAGTGTGTAGAGGTCAGGGTGATGCTAAACATCGCACAGTGTTCAGGACAGCGGTGCTCCTCCCTCCCCCCGCCCTCCCGACAGGTGATTTTTCTGGCCCCAGAATGTCAGTACTGCCAAGAAACCCTGGGTGAAATTCATCTGCTTCAGAATCTCTCCTGTGTTTCTGATCTTAACGTATTTAAGAATATTTCTCCCTTTCTGTGCAAGCAGAGTTAATGAGGTGCTGAATTCTGTGGCTTTGTCTCAACTCCCGTGTCTGAGGATGATCAATGCCTCAGGTTCTTTTCTTGCTGTCAGTTATCGACTTTCCCTTGGCCTCTGGTATCCGAGCTCTCGTTGCCGGGGAATGCTCACGGGAGAGCATGAACCCTCTCCCACCTCTCTGAAATGTGCCTTTAATTAGATAGAAGGAAATCACCTACTCAAACAAATGTAACACCAGGCCAATGAAGAGATTAAGGAGACAGAAATAGATGATCTTGCTGATAAGGATTAGAAATATGACTTGAATGTGTTTGAGGAAATAATTTGTTTGTGGGTGGATAGATTCCTCTCAAATCATTTAAAAATATGACTCTTACATTCCTAAGACTAAGAATCCCCCCATTTACCTGCCAAACATTCTGGGTGTTTCCTTGGCATTCCGTCTTCAGTCTTCAGTACACTAAGTGAAATGCAGATGCTTTTGTGGTTATGTTGGGTCAAATTTGAATCTGACTTCCCAGACCTCGCCTGTATGCATGCATTGATTAACAAAGGAATTTTTAAAACCATGTTTTTTTGTGCCCTGTATATTTCGGCACTCCATTAGCCCTTGAGACTTGCAAATGTGAACAGAATGTGGTTCTTGTGCTTGAGAAACCGATGGAGTCTATAGTGGACAAGAAAGATTTTGAAGCAAATATTTACAATTAGTGAGATCAGTGCTATTCAAAGAGAAATGCAAAGCACTCTGGGAACACACACAGAACAGATTCTGTTTAGGGAATCCAGAAGAATTTTATACCCAAGGTAACAAATGAGTTGGGTGTTGAATGATGAGGAAATTTTCAGGCAGAGGAGTGACAGACAGAGGCAAGAAGATAGGAGAGAGTGTGAATTCGAGATGCCATGGCAGGAATGTGATGTAAATAGGGGTGGATGGCAGGAGTTGGAGGTGGATTTCATCCTCCAAAATACAGTGATCTCTTTGAGGGAAGGAGTTCTGCTTTGTTCTTTTTTTGTATCTCCAGTGTCTGTGACAGCTCTGGGTACATAGCATCGCACCAACATCAGCATCAAACTGACAGCAGCAAGGGATGAGAGATTGGATGCTCCAGAGGCTCTGAGCTGAGAAATGTGATTAGCATTGGAGGGACTGGGGGAGGGTAGGGATGAACAGAAGTAGGAAGTCAGGTCATAAGGAAACCCTGATCTGGGCAAGCAGTGGTAAGGACCATGGTGGAAAGAAAGAAAGGAAGAGGAGGGATGTGAGAGATTCTTGGTAGGAAAATCTAATAGAACTTGGCAAAGGAAAGAAATTGGAGTGTGATGTAAGGGGCAGTTGGGGGTGCCATGATTTATAGCACACACAGACTACACCTAGGGACATCTAACGTTCATAATATTGTATTTGAGATGGCATCTTTAGTGCCGTGGACAAGCAGTGCTGTGGTTGAGAGATACCAGTGCACCTATCCCCTGTTAATGAGTCTGTACACAGAAACAGGTTCTCTTATGTTTGCTTTTTAGGACCAGTTACTTGTGATCAATCTAATACTGAAAAAGGACATAGGAGAGTTTTGAAACCCCTGCTCCCAGAAGGAAGGCAGTGTGCACTGACTGTGTTAATAGAAAGGAGGATGGATTCAGACATGGGGTAGTGAATCTAATTCTCTACCTATTGTTCCCATGAGTCCTGCCCTGCTTCCCACTGAGGAGGATCTGAGTTTTATGGGGTGGGTGAATAGCACTCAGTGACCAAGGTAGGGACATTACCTAACTAGGTTGCTTGTTCCTAACTAACATTCGGTGTATAGTTACTGGAGTTTTTATGAGCAGTCTAGGCTGGTCTAGTTAATATTTAATTACTACCTCAGAAAGAGCCATTTTTGGAATACAATAAGAGCAATAACATCAGATTAAATGGGGGACAATGGGAAAATAAGATGAAAATAGGAGTTAGTCAATACACAAGTGTGTATCTCAAGGACTCATTATTGAATACCATAACTGTTGGCATAGAAAGGTTCTGAGGGCCTGTTTCCAAGATTCCTGGACTTAAGGTCATACTAGATGTGGTCCTGACCTTGAGGCTGTGCCTACTTATGATGCCCTCGGGACAGTTCATTCTTTGTCTGCTGATACATGGTCTGGAGATTGGGATTTTCAGAATTCTGCCAGGTCATCATTTCCAAGTGGCTTCATGTTGGAGGAGAGGACAACTAAGAAAGCACAGGCAAAGGGTGTTCTGGGACTGTCATTCCAGTTCTGTGTTGCATTGTTGTGTCAGGACTCTGGATCAGGAACAAACTGTCCTGAAATTCCAAAGCATGGAATGAACTGTAGGAATGAACCATGCTCCTATTTACGGAGAGGCAGTCAATCCCAGTGGTGAGGAACATAAGCTATAAGTGAAGTAAGACAGGTTGATTCATGGCTGTGCTACTTTACTAGATGAGTTGTCTTAGGTAAGACACTGAATTTCATCAGCTCAAAGATAGAGAATCTTTCCGTGTTACACCTTAATGAAAATTTCCTGAAGAACATAGTTTAGAGTGAAAACACTTAAAGTGGCTAGTTTTAACACAGACTAATGCTAGAAAGCATGTATACATTTCCAGACACCCATGGTCCAAGAGTTCGAGTCATTGACAGTGCCCAGAAATGATTAAATATTATTTGATAAACATAATGAAGACACAGTAAGAGTCTTCATCAATCACTCTTACTTTAGAAATGTTAACCCTTGGCCTGATGTAAGACTAATAGGTCTTGGGAAACTTAGTTAAAATTTTTAACTGGAGAAAGGAGTGAATGAGGCATGGGATTAAAGGGGAAAGCAGAATGGTGGAGGACCCATATTCACCTCTTCCAATTTTTTGGCATCCAGGAAGGTAGGTGTAGATAGAAGGTGATGAACTGCATTTGATTCAGGCTGAAGATTATTTCCTTTTGAACATTTTTTGAGAAGGAAACATAATGACTGTAGCTTCAACCTCTTTTTTTTTTTTTTTTTTTTTTTTTAGTGATCCTGGGCTAATATTTTAAAAATATATTATACTAATACATTTTATTCTCTATAAATGATGTTGTCCCAAAGGCAACTCATTTACCAAAAACATTAATTTTTTAGGGTGCACTTAGACTGAGGAGATCAGTGCTCAGAGTTTTCAGAATAGATTTTCTTGACTCGTCATTGAAAGCTAGGGTTTGTTGAAAGAGAAAATGTTTAACTTAATCCCATTCATATCCCCCATGAATGGGCAAGACAGTACAAAGAGGGGCAAATGTAAGGTTTAAGGGTCTGTCCTATTAGATGGGAATGATAGAAAGTTCTTCCATGTGAAAAGGAGGAGATGAGCCAAAAGCAGCAAGAATCAGGGTGAAATGCTTATGATGTGGCTCAGAGGGACCCAGTGACTTGGTCACTTGGAGGAAGGTGAGGTAGATAAGGAAATAAGATTGATGGGGGAAGTCAAGATAAAGGTTTGGGGGAATAGAGGGAATTGATATTCTATCTCTGTCCTTCCTCCTAGTTGATTTCTGGGGTCCATCTAGTAGAATGCCCAGAGCAAGATGATGTTGAGGGTGTCAGTGAGTACAAATGGGTTTGTGTAAATAAGGTGGAGAGAATCTGAGCTCATCCCCATGACCTCTGTGTGGTCTCTCAGAGATCCTTATCCGAGATCCTCTGGTGGTGGAGAACTAAGATTCCATGTCTTCTATAAATATAAACAGTGTGTATTCTGAACAAATGCTGGTGCCATAACCTAGATCATCTGAACTGAATTCTTTCCAGGCTGTTGTGAAGATTAGCTTAGACGCTGTGTGTGTGTGTGAGGATTACTCTAGATTCTGTACAGGTCTAGAATAGAGCAAGTAGTCAGTCCATGGTCTCTAACATGATTGCTACTAATAGAGAATGGGCATTGGTTTGCAGGTGGTGGTTGATTTGGAAAGTACCAGTGTATTTACTCTCTGGGTTTCATCTAAAAAAGTCTGAAAGCTATCTTAGGTTAAGAGCAATACAGGCTTCGTTGGCCATAGCTGAAGAAGAGGTGGGACTATGATCAAGGGTCTATATGGGATAAAGGTAGTAATGTCTTTATGGGCGCCCCATAATGGCATCATATCCAGAGACCAGGCTAGTGTAAAGTCATGGGCCTACTATACCCTACACTGACCTCAACTGTCATATCGTGACATGTCAGTGTTTGGTGGGACTGCACTTTGGGAAAAGGACTGGGAAGGGGAGATGGAAAGATGAAGATGATTCTCTTACAAGGAGGTATTTGTGAGTCAAAGAAGCATGTTAGATGTCCGTAAGGATAAAACTGTCTTTGAGAGGAGAAACCATATTTACTCAGTCTTGTGGTCCCCCCGCCCCTGCAAAAGCTCATGCTTTACCTGTATGTATTTGGTAGTCATTGGGTCCTCAAGGAATGTTTATTGCAAGAATGGCTATTGAGAATGATGAATGGGCCCCAAGAAGGAGAGCAGGGCAGAGGGTGTTTTGGCAATCTCAGCTGTGGTGGTGGTTCACACCTTATGGAATGGTATAACCAAAGGATTTCGCCTGTATTTATTTATGTTTTTAAAGATTTTATTTATTTATTTGACAGACAGAGATCATGAGTAGGCAGAGAGGCAGGGGGAGAGATAAGGGGAAGCAGACTCCCTGCTGAGCAGAGAGCCCAATGCGGGGCTCGATCCCAGGATCATGACCTGAGCTGAAGGCAGAGGCTTTAACCGACTGAGCTACCCAGGTACCCCAGATTTTGCCTTTAAAAGCAAGAGTCAGGGGACCAAATAGAGGCTCCAGCCCTTTGTTACTAGGTGATGTACCATGTATGTGATGCATGAATAAGGAGCTTGAAGGATGCTGAAGGATTTCCACCCGAAGATCAGCAGGGATCTTTAATGTACTTGCAAGAGGGTCCAGTTTTGTAGAATGAAATCCTGACATCTGATCCTCTGAGCTAGCGGATGTGATTTTAAAACAAACTTCGAGATTTAGAGTCTCCCTGAGAATCAAAAAAGAAAGTCTTTACAGGGAATGAGTCATTCCTAACACACGAGTCCCTTTGCTGTCTGTTCCTGGCGCTGGGAGGGGGTAGGTCCTCAATAAGTGTGCTTAGCTGAATCTCAATCATTTAACAGCTAATTCCGAAGGACCTGGTGTGTGCCAGGCCACTGTGCCCGGTGCAGACATCGCTCTTCAACAGGGGGTTTAGGGTCGGGTGGGGGAGATGGGCAGATAAGCAGATGGAGGCTGTGTGACATGGTATGTATCACAACAGGGCAATAAACAGGATATTGATGAGAGCAGAGGTCTTCTTGCGTATTGCAGACCATCCGAGGGTGTCTTTCAGCTGAACGGCACCAGCATGTGTCTTTTATTTGATTTTGCCAGTGTTGGCCAACTCAGCATGAAAAAAAAAAAAAAAAAACATTTTCTTAAATCTATTGTCGGCACATGCAGATTAGTTTTGTTTTCCTGTGAAAAATCTGAATTACTGAATTTTCTTGAAAATTTGGAAGCTCTGGCAGCCCTGGGCCCCCATTACCATATGGCTGAATGGTAGAGGCTCCATCCTGATGCTGCCGGTGGTGCCCAGCCCATTCCCTGCCAGCCCCTCTATTCTATTGACTACTACTACTGACAATCAAGCTTCCAGCGCTCTTTCCCCATCATAAAGTTACAAGGGAGTTGAAATATTTCCTTTATCCATCTCCATCTAAACTGGAACAATGAAAGATACATAGGGAGGGCACTGTGTTGCAAGGAAGAAAAGGAGAGATCCCATTTCTCTGTAGATGTGAGACGTACTCTGAGGTGGGAACACCGATTGCATCTGTGCAAAGTGACCTCATCATCAAAGACATCCTTGGGAAATAATCACATCAAGAACCATGGGCTGAACTAAAATTAAAATTACTAGAATTTCAAGAGGTTTTACATTTGATTGAAAATAAGAATGGTGTAGGATTTGGTAAGAATGGAACAATTTCCTGGGTCCTGAAGCTTTGAAGAGAGAGCCAGTTTGTAACGGAGGTGTGGCAGAAGTCTCACGTCATGAACAAATGTCAGCTCAGTCGCCGCTAGTGTGTGTGGAGTGTTTGAGAACTAGGACCAACTTCACAGGCATAGCTCCATGTTTAGGGTTGAATGCTCTGGGGCTGCTATCTTAAAATGCTGCAGAATTTCATCTTTGAACTTGTAACTGGTAAATGAAGTCTGATGGGCCAATGAAACATGCAACGGGTTTGGCGCTTCAGCTCAAGGGCAGTCCTATGTCCAGGGCCTCGCTACCACCATTCCCTGGGAAGGATTCTTGGTCACCTACTTCCTTACCTCCTGGTGTCCCAGGCCTTGTCTGGCACCTTCCTATCCCCGCTTCATGACTACTGTCCCCTGCTTCTTCTAGTAGGAACCAAAGCATGGATATGGGGAGAATTAGGGTTGGACATGCATGTCCTAGAGAATTCTGGAGCAGGGCATGGTGGTGCCTGTCTACAGTCTGGGTTGGCAGTGCCTGAGTGTTTTTGGTGGGTGACTTAGCAAGGGTGGGGGTCTTATATATCCCCAGTCTGGGTACCTAAGATGTTATAGCCTAGAGATTTGCTATAGCTCTGGTGGTTGCCCATCTCTCATGAATTGGAATGGTAAGCTTCTGGTAAGAGAAGGTACATGCCTCAGCTTCCTCCATCATGGTGGGGCATGGGGTGCTGGTCCAGTAGCTTATGGGAGGGGGACCTTGGCAATTGGTAGATCAGGCATATGGAATCATGAGGAGGGAGAGTCTCTTTTGATTGCCCCCCCCCTTTTCTCCCTGTTTAAGTCATGGTGAGGGAGAGAGCCCCATCCTGGGATTATGGGGCTGCATGAATACGTGACATTGGACAGATGAGACAGACAGTAGTTTATTAATCACAGCTCTGGGGAGGAAGAAATCACATACCACCCAGGGCCACCCAGAGGTTGCCTGTGGAACAGAATGAACAAGCAGGAGCTCAGAGAGGGAGAATTTGTAGTAAAAAAAGGTAGGGATGACCCCTGGTTCCTGCTTATTTGAACACTTCAGTGGGCTGGCAGGCAATGGAGACCCCCTACTTAGGAATAAGCAGGCGCTGTGCCTGGCCCCATAATAAAGAAAGATGTTTGGCCAGGAGAGCTTATCTGCAGGAGCGGAGGGGAGGGAACCTGTGGTCAGGCCTTTGGAGGCCCACCTGGCTTCAGATGTCAAGGCAGCATGTGGCAGAGAACCTTGATTTGAAGTCTCACCCACCACGGGACCTGTGCTCACTTCATGAGTGTCTCTGTGTTGGGGAAATGCAAGCTGATTAATAAATAGGAAATGTCTTACCCGATAGAAGGAGTTAGGGGTGGGGGCAGAAGATTGAGAGAGAGAGAGAGAGAGAGAGAGAGACTGAGGAAGAAGGAACAACCTTTATAGTTTAGTGCCTTTCATACCACTTTTTTTGCCTTTACGAACGAGGGGGCTGACATTCTGATCTTGCATCGGACTCCACAAATTATGGAGTAATTTGGAGTATTGTAAATTGTAAAAAAATGGAGTAATCCACAAATTTTGCAGCCAGTCTTGCTGAGAATTTTTTTTTTAAGATTTTTTTTTTTATTTATTTGACAGACAGAGATCACAAGTAGGCAGAAAGGCAGGCAGAGAGTGGGGAGGAAGCAGGATCCACGCCGAGCAGAAAGCCCGATATGCGGGGCCTGATCCCAGAACCCCAGGACCATGACTCGAACTGAAAGCAGAGTCTTCAACCCACTGGGTCACCCAGGTGCCCCTCTTGCTGAGAATTTAAAGGATAGGTTATGAGAACTGGTTTCCCTGGGACGCACATGTCACTTACTTCTGTTACGTGTTTGACCTGGTGAGTCTGGAGCCTGGGACCGTAACACAGAAGATGCATCTTGAAATGAGCTGTGAGATGTGCAGTCCTGGTCCCCAGTGATGCCTTTGCTGTCGGTGAAACTCCAGAAGCCAGGTAATCTGCTCCGTCTCCTGTGGTACAGTGATGCTCTTCTCAAGGATGATTCCGATTCTCCGTGTGATCGTTAACATGTAAATGTGAGTCGTAAAGCGCTGAAATGAATCTTGATTATTGCTTTTGCAGCTATTAATTCATGCTGTGAACCATCTGATCATAAACCTGCTCTCCTTTCTTTTCTTTTCTTTTCTTTTCTTTTTTTTTTTTTTGTGCAGCAACTGGTAACCTGGTTCAGTGTCTTCTGGTTGACCCCGCATATGTTTAAAGTCATTATGTTGACTTCACTGATTATTGGCTTTTATTACTTAAGAGCTAAAAAAAAAAAAAAAAAACAACTAATTGAACAGGCTGTGAAATATATTTTTCCTCCTGCTAAGAAAATATCTTGGTTGCTGGCTGTATTCAGGGGAATCCTGGAGTGGCTGAGCAGGCTCTGCTTGGCTGTGTATACCATGAGCTCTATTTGCGTTGTGAGGCTTCCTGGTTTTACTAGTACAGAAAGCTGTGTTGCTTTCCACTTGCGAGTTGGAAGGGTTCCTCATATTAATTAAACAGGGGAGGAAGTTGGAGAAGTCTAAATAAAATTTTAATGATTCATTGTTATGGGGGAGAATGTTAATCTGATTTATTGAATCTCCCTCCTGTGTCTTTTAATAAAAATAATTTTATTGCTTTCGATTACAAAGAACATTTCTAATCAACTGCTAAAAATAAATAAATAAATAAATAAATAAATAAATAAAACAGTTGGTACTGCCAAAGAGAAGTCCTACTGGGACTAGTTAAGGAATAAAAGAGGTTTATTTATAATTAAACTTGTTCCTTGGAGGCAAATTAACATGTGCGTTCTTAACCAAATTTCTCTATGCAGGTACGTGTGTGCGTGTGTGCAGGTTGAACAATTACTATATTTGCTTACAGTATTGATTTGCATGGGGAACCCTTTTTCTTGATAAGCAAAGGCAAAAGCCACCCTGGCTTAGGAGCACATATTCTTTTTTTTTTTTTAAAGATTTTATTTATTTATTTGATAGACAGAGATCACAAGTAGGCAGAGAAGCAGGCAGAGAGAGACGAGGAAGCAGGCTCCCTGCTGAGCAGAGAGCCCGATGTGGGGGCTCCATCCCAGGACCCTGGGATCATGACCTGAGCCGAAGGCAGAGGCTCCAACTCACTGAGCCACCCAGGCGCCCTAGGAGCACATATTCTAAAGTATGTTTAGATCATGGAGTGAGCCCAGAAAATAACTCCTCTCTGCTCCATCTGGGTTTTGAACCAACTGGGAAAGAAGCTTAAGGATGAGGGTAGGTAGAAAACAACATGTTACCCTTATTATTGGCAAAAGTGGTGACTATGAACTGTGGCTGGAGAATGAGAACCAAAGGACCTCTCAGTAGCAAATCTCCAGCGCTGACCGACTTCTGTGTTCTGGGCATGGGTGGTTCTGGACGGGGCTGCCTTTCCATACTGGGAAATCAGAAGCTGAAGTTACCAAGGAAAGTGGCAGTCCAGGAGAGTGGGAACGCAGTTCTGTTGAGATACCTAGATTGGGGGAAAGGGTAGGTGAGGAGGTAGTAGATTGAGCACAAGATTTAAAGCCAGATGGGTCAAGGTTGGGATTCTAGCTCTATCATTTACTGCGGAGTGAACAGGGTTTACTCTCTCTCGGCACCTGTTTCCTCCTGTTAAAAAATAATGTCTAGGGGCACCTGGGTGGCTCATTTAAGCATCTGCCTTTGGCTCAGGTCATGATCCAGGGTCCTGGGATTGAGCCCCACACTGGGCTCTCTGCTCAGCATGGAGCCTTCTCCCTTTCCCTCCCCTGTGCTGGCTCTCTTCTCCCCCTCTCTCTGTGTCAAATAAATAAATAAATAAATAAATAAATAAATAAATAAATAGATTTTAAAAAAGTAATTTCTACTTTGTGTGATGTTTGAGAAGATTGGCCTTTTTTATGCCCATGTCTACTAAATGCTAAGATTAAAGAAGGCACTCAAGAAGGGGTAGTGATTATTATAGGATTGGAAGGTGTAAAGAAATATATTATGCAGAACTGAAATGACAAGGGTCTACTAGGGAAAAGTGAGTTATGGGGTAAGTGGGAAGAGGAAATGAATTCAAGTCCTTGTGTCTCTGTGTTTGAACAATTTCATAGGTGTTATCACCAAGAAGAGGATCTGTGTGTCAGCTATTAAGAAAGTCTCTGTGCCGAGCAGAGAGGAGAGGGAGGTGGGGAGAGGGGGGAATTTCAGATCTTTTCTTGGGGAGGCATCATTATTAAAATGAATTTGGTCAGTGTCGAGCCAGGACCGATAAGACTAGTATGACTGAATAATGTACATATGCTTCTTTTCCTGGGATTTTTTTAGTTTGTGGTCCTGTCCACAAGTTATGTACTTTGATTAACCAGAATGGATAAACATGACACATACATAGGAATTTGATGTATGTGTTTTGTATCTTCCGTGCAGAGGTAGAAAGTTGCTGGACCAAAATATTTTGCTGAACAGACTCTAGAATATTGTTTCAGTGACCTTGTATGTTAGGACTCAGTTTCCACCTGCAACTTATAACAGAGATCTCTGTTTTGTATCCATATATATTAGAAGTCTCATTGGGATAGCCCAGAGTTTTGTGGTATATTTTAGTGTAATAGATGGGTGTACTTGAGCAAGAAACTTCCATTGTAATTGTGGGGTCTGTGGTGTCCTCAGTAAATCCATTTATGACGAATGCATAGGATAGATTCAGCATAGGATGAGAAATATTTAAGGGATGTTTTAATGGAAGGGAAGCACACATTATATTTATAAATAAAATCTCAGAGGGGCTAACAGTTTTTAAAAATTCTTAGACTTTTGAAAAAACAATTCAGAATATTTAGAGACACTGATTTCTCTAGTTCCCTTCTCTTTCCCAAAATGGATTTAACTTTCTCCCATCCATCAGGAATGCCAATATACTGCCCAGAAAATGGGACAAATAGTTTATATTATCCCCTGAAGGATCCAGTTATTTCTGATCATTCAGAAATAAAAGTAGAAATAGTGTTTTAAAGAAATTTCTCAGATTAACCTCAGACTAGGGCTTTGGCGTTGTGCCATGATGGCTGAGTGAGAGATGAGTCATACTGAAAACATACAAATTCAGGGTCTGGAAATCTCAGTGAAGTATAGTGATCCCTTCTATCTCCTAATTATGCTCAGAGACTCCTGGACAATCTTGCCTCCTCAGGCCAAGACCTTGGGCATTCTGGTGTCTTTAGTTCCTCCCTCATCTTCTAGTATGGGGACTCAGTGAAACTGTCACGGAAACAGAATGGTAGAACAAGGCTTGAGTCATTCTATGGAGTCAAATCTCCTTTATGACTTGGAAAGGGAACAAAAGTATGAGATACTCTCTTTATATCTGGTATTATGTGAGGAGGATATACGTGTATGCTTACTTTGTTTTTAAATTTTTTATTATAGGAAATTTCATCTGTATATAAAGGTAAGGAGGATACCCTTCTCCTCCAAACCCACAAGGTACCTATCACCAAGCCTCACTAGTGATTAACTCTTGGGCAATCTGGTTTCATCTACACGGTACCTACCCACTCCCCCTTCACTCCATTTGGATTATTTTAAAGCAAATCTCAGACTTCACAGATTTTTATCTCAGTATGTATCTCCAAAAGACAAAGCTTTGAAATATGCAACCATGTGCCATTATCATGCTAACAAAATTCACAGCAACTTCTTACTGTTATCAATTATCTGTCAGCATTCATACTTTCCTGTATATGTGTGTGCCTATCTCTCTCTATATAGAATATATATTCATATATTAATATATATTTCTAAATATACAAGGAAATATATAAAAATACTATAAACCATATATATCATATGTTGGAATATATAATATGTAACATAGAAGTATATTTATAAGTATATAAAAATATAAATATAAATAAGTTTAAAAAATAGATTTTTAATTAGGCCCCATGCCCAACATTGGGCTGGAACTCACCGCTCTGAGATCTAGTTATATGCTCTACTGGCTGAGACAGACAGGTGTGCCTCTCTTGTATATGTGATGTATTATAATGTGCTTTTTATAGTAAGGACATACATGATTTTCACCGTACCATTGTTAATGTGTTTGTTAAGTAACTTTTAATCTATAGAAAACTTCATTATTTATTTTTAATCTTTTTTTTTAGTTTTATTGAGGTATGATTATTTGCAAATTATATTATACAATAAACTGCACATACATTTTGACAGATGTTTATAGCTATGGAATCATCACCACAATCAAGATAATGAACATATCCATCACAAGCTAAAGTTTCCCAGAGCCTTTGGCAATTCCTCTCCCTGTATACCCTCTACCCCTATCCCAGGGAAGTCACTGATCTGCTTTCTGTCTCAACAGATGAGCTAGCATTCTCTAGTGTCAAGCCAGGATTGGAAGGTGTGCAATCAAACAGTTTTTATTTTATTTATTTTAAAGTGTATTTATTTTATTTATTTTAATTAATTAATTACTTTTTATTTTATTTATTTTGATTAATTAACTAATTTTTATTTTATTTATTTTAAAGTGTATTTATTTAATACACTTTTGATTTTATTGAGGTAAAACTTACATAACATAAAATGAACCATTTTACAGTGGACAATTGTGTAACCAAAACTTTTATCTGGCTCCGAAACATTTTGATTGCTCCCTCCCCTCTGCAGAAGTCTGTGTTTTCCCTTTCCCTCCATTCCCCAGCCCCTGGCAGCCATTAATCTGCTTTCAGTCTCTATGGAGTTATCTGTTTGTAGTATTTCATATGAAATGAATCATATACCATGTGGCCTTTTGTGTCTGCTTCTTTCACTTAGCGTAATGTTTGCAAGGTATATCCATGTTGCAGTGCATTGAAGTATGACATTCCCTTTTGTGTCTGAATAATATTCCACTGTACAGATATGGTTTATTCATTCCACATTTGGATGGTTTCCACCTTTTGGCTCTTCTGATAGTTCTGCTATGAATATTCATGGATAAGGTTTTTTTGAATACCTTCTTTCAGTATTTGGGGGCATATATTTAGAAATAGAATTGCTGGGCCATATTGTAATTGTGCTTAACTGTTTTCCATAGTGGCTGCCTCATTTTACATTCGCATCAGCAATGTAGGAGTCCTCCTATTTCTCTACATCTTCTAATAACATCTGCTATTTTCCACTAAAAAATTATAGCCATTCTAGTGGTGTGAATTGGTATTTCATTGTGGTCTTGATTTGTATTTCCTTGATGAGTAATGATGTAAAACCACCATGACATCACACTGTGGCTTTAACAATACATTTCCATGTATTGGTGACATTTGTGTATCTTCAGAGACATGTCTGTTCAAGTCTTTTACCCATTTTTTAACTGGGTTGTGTCTTTTGTTGTTGTTGAGTTGTAGTGTTCTATCTGTATTCTGGATTATAGACCCTAATCAGATTCATGGCTTGCAAATATTTTCTCTTATTCTTAGGTTGTCTTTTCACTTCCTTAAAAGTATTCTTTGAGGGCCGTCTGGGTGGCTCAGTCGGTTAAGCATCTGCCTGAGGCTCAGGTCATGATTCCAGGGTGCAGGGATCACAAGTCCTGCATCAGGCTCCCTGCTCAGTGGGCAACTGGCTTCTCTTTCTGCCTGCTGCTATCCCTGCTTGTGCTCTTTCTCTCTGACAAATAAATAAATAAAATCTTAAAAAAAATTGTTCTTTGATGCACAAAAGTTTTACTTTAGATCAAACATAATTTATCTATTTTTACTTTTATTGTTTGGTGTTTTCCATATCTAAGAATCCATTGCATAGTCCAAGGTCATGATGGTTTACTTCTGATTTCTTCTAAGAATGTTATAGTTTTATCTCTTATATTTATGTCTTTGATTAATTTTGAGTTTACTTTTGTGTATGGAGTGAGGTAGAGGTTCAACTTCATTCTTTTACATATAACTCTCCAGTTGTCCCACCACCATTTGTTGAAAAGACTGTTCTTTCCCCATTGAATGCTCTTGGCACACTTGACAAAAATCAATTGAACATGGAGGCATAGGTTTATTTCTGGACTCTTTATGCTATTCTGTTAGTTTATCTTTATGCCAATACTTTTTTTTTTTTTAATTTAACAGAATTTACTTAAACAAATGAAATTGTTGGAACCTTAGGTTGTTTCCAGGTTTTTTTTTTTTTTATCTTTTTAAAAAAAGACTTTATTTTATTTCATTTTTTATTTAAATTCAATTAGCCAACATACAGTACAGTAAATGCATCGTTAGTTTCTGATGTAGTGTTCAGTGATTCATTAGTTATGCCAATACTATTTAATTATTGTGTCTTTGTAGTAAAATTTTAAGTCAGGAAGTGTGAATTCTCAAACTCTGTTTTTCTTTTTCAAGCTTTTTTTGACCATTTGAGGTCACTTGCAACACCAAATGAATTTTACTGTCCTTTTTATTTCTGCAGAAAATTTTGATGGAATTTTGATAGAGATTACATTGAATCTGTGTATTCTTTTTGTCTTGTTTCTTTCACTCACCATTATTATACTGAGACTCATCCAAATTGTATGAAGAACTGTAAAAACAGTTCTTTCTTTTGCTGAGTGGTATTCTATTATATGAATATACTACAATTTGTTTATCCATTCATCTCTTCATGGCCATTTGGTTCATTTCTAGTTTTTGGCTATTAAAAACGAAGCTGCTGTGAACATTTATTTGCAAGTTTTTGTATAGACCTATGTTTCTACTTTTGGGAGTTAAATACGTATGGTTGAGTGTTAGGGTAGGTTTACTTTTAAACTGTTTTTCAAAGTGGCTATAACATTTTATATTCCCACCAGCAGTGTATAGACTGAAAGTTCCAGTTGCTTCACATCCTTGCAAACACTTTGTATGTTCAGTAATTTTAAGTTGACATGTTCTACATGATATCTCATTGCAGCTTTAATTTGCATTTCTCTAATAATTAGTGGTATTAAGCATCTTTTCACATGCTTATCACCTGTATATCTTCTTGGGGAAAAGGACTATTCAAATCTTCTCTACAGCTTTAATTTTTTTTTCCTTATGGTTACCTTTTTGAGAGTTCTTTGTATATTCGGTGCAAACCTTTTATCAGCCATGTGACTTGCTAATCTATTCTCCCACTTTGTGGCTTATTTTTACTTCTTAGCACTGCCTTGTCCTATCTTTTAGATAGTTTGTATTTTTAGGTTTTATGTTGAGGTCTGTGATTCATTTTGAGTTCATTTTTCTTTAGGAATAAAGTGCAAATTGAAAGTCTTTTTCTCTCTTTTTGCATATAAATATCTGATTGTTAACGTGTCATTTCTTGAAAAGACTCCTGTTCCTGCAGTGCATTGCCTTTGTACCTTTGTTGAAAATCAATTGTCATGTAAGTGAGAAGTTAGCCTGCATTTTCTACTATGTTTCACTGGTCTATTGGTCTATCTTTATGCCAATATTAGACTTACAGTGCCTTTTTAGTTAGGACTTAAATCACATTGTGACAGTATTTCAACTATGTTTTTCTTTTTCAAAGCTGTTTTGGCTTTCCTGGGTAGTATGTCTAATAAATTTCCTGTGAATTGGTCCCGTACTATATACATTTTAGAGTCAGCTTGTCATTTTCTTTATAAAAATCTTCTTGATGTATTTCCCCATTTACTCACATCTTTTCTAAATTCTTTCAGCAGTGTTTTGGGGTTTTCAGTATAGAAGTCTTTTTTAAAAAATTAATATATAATGTATTGTTTGTTTCAGGGATACAAGTCTGTGATTCATCAGTCTTACACAGTTCACAGCACTCACTATAGCACATACCCTCCCCAATGTCCATCACCCAGCCACCCTATCCCTCCCATTCCCCATCCCCTCCAGCAACCCTGTTTATTTCCTGAGATTAAGAGTCTCATATTGTTTATCTCCCTCTCAGGTTTCATCTTGTTTCATTTTTCTCTCCCTTTCCCTGTGATCCTCTGTCTTGTTTCTCAAAATCCTCATATAGTGAGATCATATGATAATTGTCTTTCTCCAATTGGCTTATTTAGCTTAGCATAATACCCTCTAGTTCCATCCACATCATTGCAAATGGCAAGATTCCGGGGGTTTTTTAGGATGGCTGATATATATATATATATATATATATATATATATATATATCACATCTTCCTTTATCCATTCATCTGTTGATGGACATCTAGGCTCTTTCCATCATTTGCCTATTGTAGACATTGCTGCTATAAGCTTTAGGCTACACATGCCCCTTTGGAACACTACATTTGTACCTTTAGGGTAAATACCCAGTAGTGCAATTGCTGAGCTGTATGGTAGCTCTATTTTCAACTTTTTGAGGAACCTCCATACTGTTTTCCAGAGAGGCTGCACCAGCTTGCATTCCCACCAACAGTGTAGGAGGGTTCCCCTTTCTCTGCATCCTCACCAACACCTTGTTTCCTGACTGGTTAATTTTAGCCATTCTGACTGGTGTGTGGTGGTATCTCACTGTGGTTTTGATTTGTATTTCCCTGATGCTGAGTGATGTTGAGCACTTTTTTATGTGACTCTTGGCCATTTGGATGTCTTCTTTGCAGAAGTGTCTCTTCATGTCTTCTACCCATTTCTTGATTGTATTATTTGTTTTTTGTAGGTTGAGTTTGATAAGTTCTTTGTAGATTTTGGATATTAGGCCTTTTTCTGATATGTCAACATGCAAATATCTTCTCCTATTCTTTCAGTTGTCTTTTGGTTTTGTTGCCTGTTTCCTTTGCTGTGCAGAAGTTTTGATGCTTAACCAACTGAACCACCCAGGTGGCTCTGAAATTTCTTGATGAAGTTCTAGTAGTTCATTTTTAGTCTTGCTTCCCTTGCCTTTAGCAATGTTTTTAGGAAGAAGTTGTGGTGACTGAGGTTAAAGAGGTTGCTGCTTGTGTTCTCCTCAAGGATTTTGATGGATTCCTGTCTTACATTGAGGTCTTTCACCCATTTTGAGTCTCTTTTTGTGTGTGGTCCAAGGAAATGGACTAGTTTCATTCTTCTGCATGTAGCTGTCCAAATTTCTCAACACCATTGGTTGAAGAGACTTGTTTTTTTCCGTTGGACATTCTTTCCTGCTTTGTCGAAGACTAGTTGACCATGGAACTGAGGGTCCATTTCTGGGTTCTCTATTCTGTTCCATTGATCTATGTGTCTGCTTTTGTGCCAGTACCATACTGTCTTGAAGATTATAGCTTTATAATAGAGCTTGAAGTCGGGAATTGTGATGCCGCCAACTTTGGTTTTCTTTTTCAACATTCTTCTGGCTATTGGGGGTCTTTTCTGGTTTCATATAAATTTTAGGGTTAGTTGTTCCATTTCTTTGAAAAAAGTTGATGATATTTTGATAGGGATTGCATTAAATGTATAGATTGCTCTAGGTAGCATAAACATTTTCACAATATTTGTTCCTCCAACCCATGAGCATGGAATGTTTTTACATTTCTTTGTGTCTTCCTCATTTTCTTTCATGAGTACTCTATAGTTTTCTCAGTACAGGTTTTTTGCCTCTTTGGTTAGATTTATTCCTAGGTATCTTATGGTTTTAGGTGCAATTGTAAATGGGATGGACTCATTAATTTCTCTTTCTTCTGTCTTGCTGTTGGTGTATAGAAATTCAACTTATTTCTGTGTATTGGTTTTATAGCCTGACACTTTACTTAATTCCTTTATGAGTTCTAACAGATTTGGAGTGGAGTCTTCTGGGTTTTCCACATAAAGTATCATATCATCTGAAAAAAGTGAGAGTTTGACTTCTTCTTTGCCGATTTGGATGCATTTAATTTTTGTTGTTGTTGTCTGATTGCTGAGGCTAGGACTTCTAGTACTATGTTGAATAGTAGTGGTGATAATGGACATCCCTGCCATGTTTCTGACCTTAGCGGAAAAGCTCTCAGTTTTTCCCCATTGAGAATGATATTCACTGTGGGTTTTTCATAGATGGCTTTGATGATATTAAGGTATGTACCCTACACTGTGAAGAGTTTTGATCAAGAAAGGATGTACTTTGTCAAATGCTTTTTCAGCATCTATTGAGAGTATCATATGGTTCTTGTACTTTCTTTTATTAATGTATTGTATCACATTGATTGATTTATGGATGTTGAACAACCTGGCAGCCCAGGAATAAATCCCACTTGGTGGTGAATAATCCTTTTAATGTACTGTTGGATCCTATTGGCTAGTATTTTGGTGAGAATTTTTCATCAGAGAGTGTTCATCAGAGATCTTGGTCTGTAATTCTTTTGATGTATTCTGTCTGGTTTTGGGATCAAGGTAATGCTGGCCTCATAAAAGAGTCTGGAAGTTTTCCTTTTATTTCTATTTTTTGGAACAGTTTCAGGAGAATAGGTATTAATTCTTTAAAAGTTTGGTAGAATTTCCCTTGGAAGCTGTCTGACCCTGAGCTCTTGTTTGTTGGGAGATTTTTGATGACTGCTTCGGTCTCTTTACTGGTTATGGGTCTGTTTAGGCTTTCTATTTCTTCCTGGTTCAGGTTTGGTCATTTATACATCTCTAGGAATGCATCTATTTCTTCCAGATTGTCAAGTTTGTTGGTGTATAATTGCTCATAATATGTTCTTATAATTGTTTGTATTTCTTTGGTGTTGGTTGTGATCTCTCCTCTTTCATTCATGATTTTCTTTACTTGGGTCCTTTCTCTTTTCTTTTGGATAAGTCTGGCCAGGGGTTTGTCTATATTATTAATTCTTTCAAAGAATCAGTGCCTAGTTTTGTTGATCTATTCTACTATTCTTTTGGTTTCTATTTCATTGATTTCTGGTTTGACCTTTATTATTTCTCTCCTCTTCCTCAGTTTAGGCTTTATTTGCTGTTCTTTTTCCAGGTCTTTTATGTGTAGGGTTAGGTTGTGTATTTGAGACCTTTTTTGTTTTGTGAGAAAAGCTTGTATTGTTATATACTTTCCTCTCAGGACCACCTTTGCCAGATCCCAAATATTTTGAACAGTTGTGTTTTCATTTTCATTTGTTTCCATGAATTTTTTAAATTATTCTTTAATTTGCTGGTTGACTCATTCATTCTTTAGGAGGATGCTCTTTAGCCTCCATGTATTTGAGATCTTTCCAACTTTCCTTTTGTGATTGAGTCCTAGTTTCAGAGCATTATGGTCTGAAAATATGCAGGGAATGATCCAAATCTTTTGGTACCAGTTGAGACTTGATTTGTGACCCAGGATGTGATCTATTCTTGAGAATGTTCTGTGTGCACTAGAGAAGAATGTGTATTCTGTTGCTTTGGGATGGAATGTCCTGAATAGATTATGTGATGTCCATCTGGTCCAGTGTGTCATTTAAAGTATTTATTTCCTTGTGGATCTTTTGCTTGGATGATCTGTCCATTTCAGTGAGGGGGTTGTTAAAGTCCCCTACTATTATTGTATTATTATTGATGTATTTCTTTGATTTTGTTATTAATTTTTTATATAATTGGCAGCTCCCATATGAGGGGTATAGATATTTAAAATTGTTAGATATTCTTGTTGGACAGACCCTTTAAGTATGATATAATGTCATTCCTCATCTCTTATTATTGTCTTTGGCTTATAATCTGTCTGATATAAGGATTGCCACCCTAGCTTTCTTTGGATGACCATTAGCGTGGTAAATTGTTTTCCACCCCCTCATTTTAAATCTGGAAGTGCCTTTGGGTCTAAAATGAGTTTGTTATGGAGAGTGTATAGATGGGTCTTTTTAAAAAAATATTTTATTTATTTATTTGACAGACAGAGATCACAATAGGCAGAGAAGCAGGCAGAGAGAGAGGAGGAAGCAGGCTCCCTGCGGAGCAGAGAGCCTGATGTGGGGCTCGATCCCAAGACCCTGGGATCATAACCTGAGCCAAATGCAGAGGCTTTAACCCACTGAACCACCCAGGCACCCCGGGTCTTTTTTTAATCCATTCTGATACCTGTGTCTTTTGATTAGGGCATTTAGCCCATTTACATTCATACATAAATTGAAAGATATGAATTTAGTGACATTGAATGGCTTGTAAGGTGACTGTTACTGTATATTTTCTCTGTTCCTTTCTGGTCTATTACTTTTAGGTTCTCTCTTTGCTTAGAGGACCCCTTTCAATATTTCTTTTAAGGCTGGTTTGCTGTTTGCAAATTCTTTTAGTTTTTGTTGGTCCTGGAAGCTTTTTATCTCTGCTTCTATTTCAATGATAACCTGGCTGGATATAGTATTCTTGGATGCATATTTTTCTCTTTTAGTGCTCTGAATATTTCATGCCAATCCTTTCTGGCCTGACAGGTCTCTGTGGATAGGTCTGCTGTTAATCTAATATTTTTAGCATTTTATGTTTACAGACAGACCTCTTGTCCCGAGCACCTTTCAGGACTTTTTCTTTGTCACTGAGACTTGTAAGTTTTACTATTAGATGACAGGGTGTTGACCTATTTTTATTGATTTTGAAGGGGGTTCTCTGTGCTTCCTGGATTTTAATGCTTGTTCCCATCCCCCAATTATGGAAATTCTATACTATAATTTGCTCCAATATCCTTCTGCCCCTCTCTTTCTTTCTTCTTCTTTTGGGATCCCAACTATTCTAATATTGTTTCATCTTGTGATATCACTTATCTCTCAAATTCTCCCCTCAAGGTCCAGTAGTTGTTTATCTCTCTTTTTCTCAGCTTCTTTATTCTCCATCATTTGGTTGCTATATCACTAATTCTCTCTTCTGCCTCATTTATCCTATCAGTGAGAGCCTCCATTTTGATTGCACCTCATTAATAGCTTTTTTTAAAATTTCAACTTGGTTAGATTTTAGTTCTTTTATTTCCCCAATAAGGTATTTTATTTATCCAGAAAGGGATTCTCTAGTATCTTCTATGCTTTTTTCAAGCCTGCTAGCATCTTTATAATCATCTTTCTAAACTCTAGTTCTGACATCTTACTAATGTCCATATTATTTTGGTTCCTAGCTGTTGGTACTGTCTCTTGTACTTTTTTTTGAGGTGAGTTTTTCTGCCTTGTCATTTTGTCCATAGAAGAATAGAGGAATGAGAAAACAAAATGCTAAAAGGGTAACAATGATCCCCCCAAAATACATGTTAACCAAATCAGAAGAGACCCGAACCGGGCGGAGGAGAAAGGAAAAAAAAATAATTAGGCTGGTGAATAGAACAGAGCCACACACTTGATTTGAGTGTATTTTGGTCTGTTAGAAGAAATTGCCTCCCAAAATTTTAAAGGAAGGAAAACTTTATACACACACACACACACACACACACACACACAAATAAGGGTAAACACAATGAAGGGGTGGAATATGACTGTAAAGATGAAAATTTAAAAAAGGTTTTAAAAAAGGAATTGTTAAGGTAAGAAGCTGGTTGAAAAAAAAAAGGAGGGAATATGATCAGGCTGGAGACTAGAACAAAGCCATATGCTAGATTTAGGGTATATTTTGGTCTGTTAGAAGAAACTGTATTCTAAAATTTTAAAGAAAGAAAAACTTATATCTACAAAAAATAAGTTTAAATACAATGAATGGGTAGAATATAGCTATAAAAATGAAAATTAAAGATTTAAAAAAAGGTATTGATAAGATAAAATTATTAAAATAGGTTAAAATAGGAAAGAGGAAAAATTTTAAAAAATAGAAACAGGAAAAAATATTGAAAATTAAAAAAAAATTAACTTTGAAAGACTAAAGAATCATGGGGGAAAAGCCTTGAATTCTACATGTTGCTTTCCCCTAGCTCTCATTGATCGGTGAACTTGGTCTTGGCTGGATTTTCTTGCTGATCTTCTGGGGGAGGGGCCTGTTGCCCTGATTCTCAAATGTAATTGCCCAAGGCAGAATTGCACCGCCCTTGCCAGGGGCAAGGCTAAGCAATCTGTTCAAGTTTGCTCGGACCTTTTGTTCCCTGAATTATTTCCATAGAGCTCTGGAGAATGGGAGTGAAAATGGCGGCCTCCCAATCTCTGCCTGGAAGATCCGAGAGCTCAGGGCCCCACTCCTCAGTGTGCCCTTGGAGAAAAGCACACAATCCCTCCCATCTCTGTGGTTTCTGGCTGCACTCTGAGCTCACCCAGTCTGTGACTGAGCATTTCTATCTCTGGTGCATGGCCCCACTTGGAGTCTCCAAACCCAGCAGATTCCTGCTGCAGGCTCCCCAAGGAAAAAAGGTGAGTCTCCCCGGATATGCCACTTGTGGGGTCCCTGCTCAAAGAACAGTGATCTGACTGTGCCACAGATCACAGTTTAAGGTGACCCTGAGCTGAGAGCCCCCTCTCAGCTCCATCTCTGTAGTTGGCTTCCCTGCTCTGATACCTGTGACCTCTTCTACACTCAGACACCCCCGATCCTTCTGTGACCCTGAGGGTCCTGAGACCACATTGTCCCCCTGAGGGCCCCACCCCCTGGTTAGCCTCTGGAGCAGCAACCCATTCTGGACCAGACTTCTGAAAATTCCGATTTTGTGCTTGGCTGCTCTCTCCCTTGCCAGTAAGTGCCTGATGAAGGCTCCCTTCCACTGCTGTTTGTCTTCTGGTATATTGCCTTGGATTCACTTCTCTGCACATCCTTCCAGAAAGTGGTCACTTTTCTGTTCATAGAATTGCTGCTCTTCTTCTCTTTGATCTGTTGAGTTTCTAAGTGTTCAGAATGGTTTGATAACTATCTAGCTGAACTCCTGGGACCAGATGAAATTTAGATCTCCTACTCCTCCACCATCTTGTTTCTCCCTAAGTGTCTGCCTAGAAGTCTTTTAGATGTTTTGTTAAACTGCTAAGTATTTCATATATTCTCATGCTATAAAAATGGTTAATTTAAAAATAATTATAATTTTGGATTACTTGTTGCCAGTACGGAGACATGCTACTGATTTTTATATAGTGATGCTCTATCCTGCAAATGCACTAAACTCACTTATTAGTTTGAGATGCTTTTTTTTGTCAATTCCATAGGATTTTATTCATACAGAATCCTGTCATCTATGAATGAAGGCAGTTTTATAGTTTCCATTCCAGCTTTGATATCCTTTATGTATTCATGTGTATATGAATTTATTTATTTATGCAGACGTATTGCATAGGCTATAACCTCTACTTTATCATTAAATAGAAGTGGTGAGAGTGGGCATACCTGCCTTATTTCAGATGTTAAGCTAACACATTCAGTCTTGGGCGACCTGTCCCATTTATTGTAGAATGACTAGTAGCATCTCTTACCTCTATTTATTAGATGTCAATTGTCCTCAAATGCATTTTAACAACCAAAAGTGTATCCAGAAATGGTCATATGACCCTTGCTGGGCTAAATAGGTCCTGGTTGAGAACCGTCACTGTGGAGCTCTTCTGGCTATTTGTTTAGTTATTTTGAAGGGAGTTCTTATATACTTATAGAGTATATAAGTATATATATAAACTTATGTAGTTTGTGTTTTTCAAAGGTTTTTTTTTTTCATTTTCCATCTGAATTGTTGAATGTATTGTTATATAATTATTCATAATATTTTTATCATCCTTTTGCTATCTTTATGGTTTGTATATATGTCATCCTTATGATTCATGTATATATATATCATCCATTTGTATATATGTATATATGTATATATATGTTCGTGAGGTTGGTAATTTGTGTCTTGTCCATTATTCCTAAATACTTTGTCTAGGGCTCTGGTTCTCAACTGTGGAGCTCTTGCCACAGATTCCACAACCTGGGTTCTGGCAGTGCTCATTGCTATTGAGTTGGTTATTCTTTCTAGGCTAGAGCTAGGAATTATGTTTTTCAAGATAAATGATACATTCAGTCTAATATTTCAATTCAAATTTAGAAATAGAAGTTTTTAACTTAATTTCATCAACTTACTTCCGCATCTTTTTTCTTCATGTCAAAAATCTGGATTCTCAACGAGACCAAAATAGTTGTAGATTTATTCTACAATATATGTGAAAGAATCTCAGAATACTAATATCACTATTATCTACAACAATATGCTTGCAGAAAGCAGTTTGAGATTAAAAAAAATCCTTTTGTGTTTAGAGTATTACAGTAGGATTGAACACTTAATTGCTATGTTTCAATGTCAATTGGAATAGTTCTTTGCATGGTTATGTCCTCAACTAAATATGCAGTTTGGCACATTATTTTATTCTGTTTTCAATTCCCAGGAAATATTTTTTGAATTTAATTTGGTTTTATAATGACATAAAATTTTATTATGATTTCAATGCCAAATCAGTAAATATTCTGAGAAATGTGGCTTTTGTCTTTATCCCTTACATCCTCCTTCTCCCCTTGGTAATATTTAACAATTTTTATGTTACTGTTCCATCAGTGAATGAATATATGTATATATGAATAAATGTATATATATATACATATTTATGTATACACACACATATATATGAAAATATGTATATTCTGCATTTTTAGATACATGGCAGACACACACTACCCACACTTTTTTCCACTTTGCATATTTTACTTTCTACTATTTATTACATCCTGGAATTGATCCATATAATATGTGGAGATACACCTCATTCCCTTTGATGGTTTCATATTACTTCATTGGTTTGATTTATTGTTAATTTTTCAGCCAGTTGGGATTGTGGTCTTCTGTTATTAAGTTTGTGCTTCAATGAACATGCTTGAGCATGCATCATTATATATATATATATATATATATATATATATATATATATATATATTTACCAGTGTATATTTGGGATAGATTCCAGAAGCAGTACCTCAGGATCTGAGAGTCAATTTATATACAGTTTCATTTGATGTTAATCAAATTCCTCTCCATAGGTATCACAGTATTTTTAAGTTCTCTTAACAATATATGATTAGGCCTGTTTCCCCACATCTTTCATCCAAAATAAAAATTTGTGGCCAAGCTTTTGGATAGTCACCAATTTTCTCTTAGTGAATTTTAGTATGCCTTATTTTGAGTAAGGCATTAGCTAGAGTCCACTTTAAAAATCAGAACCGGTAGGAAATGTGTATAATAAGCCTTGATTTGATGTACCTGGCCTTATACTATTGTGAGAGCTGGTTAGGCAATTCATATGTGGCTATTGCTTCTGTGTGTGGTGTTGGAGCCTGGAGTCGGCAAGGCAGGCAGTTGAGAAAATAAAGAAAGTGAAGTAAGGAGGCAAAGATAAGCAGGAACCTGGGAGGCTGAGTCAGAATCTTGGAGCTTGGACTGCAAAGCAAATTATGTCTTTTAAGCCTCTGACTTCAGTGGTGAAGTGGTGAGTTAGCTGCGGGGGAGACTGCTTCCCTTTGACACAGAACTAAAAGGCACTTGGCCCAGGAGAGTGAAAAGCTGAAGGCAGGCATCTGGCAGAAGCGGGAAGGCTGTGGGCTGGCTACGAACACACCACAAGGTTAGTCAGCCAACAGACAATAGATGTGAGCAGCAGCTCTGCCGGGTGCCCTGCGCTGCCCATCTGGGGAGAGAAGGAACATGGCTCCTGCTTGTCTTGCCTCCTCCAAGTTCCAGGTATCATGTCTCTTCCGGTCCACACTAACCTGGAGCTACATAGCAAAGGGAATCTGGGACCTGTAATTCAGCCTTCTCTAAGTTAGCATAAGACAAATCCACCAAAGCAAGGGTGACCATCTTTCTGTTGCAGTTCAGGAACCTCTTGCCTTTTTTATCCATGGACTCTCTCTCTTAATCTCTTAAGAGTTCTTAAAAATAAAGCTATGATTTTTTCTTTCCCATTTTAGAAGCTCTTAATATATTTGGGGTAATAATGCTTTGTCTGTAATATAAGTGGCAACGCCTACTTTTTCAAATGCCTCTTACAGGAGACACCAAGAAGCCAATGTATTTGTGCCTCATGAAGAACGACCCAAACTGAATTCAATCACTGTTCTTCCCCCTGATTGCTAGAGAAGGACCAGGGTTTCTTCTAGGAAGAAGACAAATGACCAACTTGTTTCTGAAGAGTGGATCATGGATGAATAGCAATTTGTGTATTTCTAAGATCATGTTGGGATGGTGACAGATTGTGACTGCTGAATGGCCCTTACAAATAGTTCAAGAATGAAGACTGTGTGCCAGCAGAATGCCAAGAAACTTGCGTGGGCAAAGTAGGAGTGTCATTTACTGTTATTGCAACCAGAAAATTATAATAATTTGCTAAAAAATATTTTCTTACTACATCTCTCTCATTCAACAACATCTTGTAGAAATCCTTCTGGGTGAATTATTTTGGCCTCAATTCTTCACAATGACATTCACATTCTTCACAATGGGTTCTCTTTGATACATAAGTACCATGATTAATTCAGCTCTTGTCTTATTGATGGCCCTTGACTTCATCTCCTTTCTTTTGTCACTGCGTGTGTGGTCAGGTGTGTAAACACATTGGTTCCTTGCTTTTTCTCAAAGAGACAACCAAAAGTGAGATCGCTAGGTCAAAAGAGAAATTTTTCTCTTTTCTCAGAAGAGAAAAATAGATTTTTCTTGGTTACTTTTTCAAAAAGTCTACCTGAAGTATATTTCAGCCTATGGAGTATGAGAGCAGAGGTCCTTCCATTTATTCACTGGCAATAAATGTTAACTTTGTAAAAATAAATTTCGCCGAGCTGATGATTATAACTGTTATTTTGCTGTTACTTTAATTAGCATATTCTTGATCTTTAAAGAGTTTATGCATCTTTTTATATAATCACCATTTAGATTCACCCTTCTGTGACTTGCTGTTCATTTTCTCTGCCAAGTTTTCTACTCAGTCATTTTTTTTTTTTTGCTTGTCGGTTTGTAAAAGCTTTTTACATTATATAGACATTACTTCTTTATCTGAAATATTTTTCTATCTCTTTTATTTGTATATTGATATATATTTATGACAAATATTTTCAACTTTTCATATGTGCAAAAAAAGTGTGTAACTTCTTGTTTCTGAGTTTCTTGCTTTGATTAACGTGTTCTACTGGTCTAAAAATTGTCCAGGCAGCCTTGCTGGGTTTCCTTCTAAGGTTGTTAGTTTTTGTAGTTGTAGCCATGGTTCCTGTTTTTGTACTGAACCTTAAATCCTTTAGAAATTTATAGTTGGTATATAGTGTGGGATCCAGAGGTCAATGTGTTTTCCTTCTAATAAAAAACTGACTACTCTAATACTATTTAGAAATAACCTTTCTACTTCTACTCAGCTTTTATAACAACAATACAAGATAGAAGGAGGCTACTGCTTTTGCCATTTTATTAGTGAGGACGCTGATAGATTAAGTAGCCTTTCCAAAGCCACCCAACTAATACGTGATACAGCTGTGATTTGAGCTAGTGTCAGCCTCCAGATCTGGTGCTTGTAATAACTCTACTGTAAGTCCTTTCCAGGCCACCACACTGCCTCTCACTTAAAGAACAAAGAATGAAAAAGTTAAGAAAGAATCTGTCTGTGTACAAATTAGTCTGGGAAATTCCAGTTGAAAAAAAAGGTAGGTTTCTTCACTGGACGAATGTTCAGAGTCTTTAAGGCTGACCGATCATCACCTTGGGTCCCAAGCATCACTCTTGTAGACATTAACAGTTCTATTAGAAAAGGATCACAGATTCAGTATTTGGAAATATAGCTTTTGTGGTTTATGTAGATCTTTATGCATGGTGAGTGGAGGGGTGCACCCGTCAGTCAGAAGTTGGGTTAGTGCACACCATAGTTCTTAGAAAGTTGGTACTGAGAGATCAAGTCGGAGGAGAATTGGGGTGCCAGGGCGGTGCAGTTGGTTAGACATCAGACTCTCTGCTTTTGGTTTTGGTTCAGGTTGTGATCTCAGGGTCTTGAGATCGGGCCCTGCGTTGGGGTCCACACTGAGATTGGAGCCTGGTTAAGATTCTCTCTCTTCCTCTTCTTGTGCCTATTTCCCCTGCTCATGCTCTCTCTCTCTCTCTTTCTCTGAAATAAATAAATAAATCTTTAAAAAAAGAAGAGAATTAAATGATGCTGTTTGTATTTAGCAGCATGAAGGTGATTTATGATCTCAGCAAGCATCATTTTGGTGGGAAAGTTGGCATGGAGTCCAGATTGGGGGTGGCATCAAGTAGGAGTAAGAGGTTCTACCACATTGAGTGAACAAAGCTAAACAACACTGTAAATCAGTGTAAGTAAGGAAGGTATGCTTGAGAGCAGGAGGCAGAGGGAGGAGTGGGATGGAGGAGGACAGGACAGTAGTGATCACAGCAGGAACGTGATGGACTCCAGAACAGGAATTGCCGAAGAATGGACTATGACTTCTCCCAAAGCTGCCTTGGCTTTGCTCTTTCTCTTTCTAAGGGGGACACCCCTTCCTCCAGCAATGGTTATGAACATGAGCTGCCAATCAAAAGTGTATGCAGTGATCATGACTTGTGATCCAGCCTACTTGTTAACTACCTACTTGTTAACCTACTGGTTAACCACCCTCCATCCTGTACACGTCCTCACTGATCTTTCTCCAGACCACATTTGTCTCTTCATGGTTTATCTGGTTCCCTTATAAAAGAGGACTGTTAGGACTTCTCAGGCTCTCTCAATGTCTGGAATCTTTCAAAACTTTCAGTTTTTGCTGTTCAGACTGCTCTGTTCTTCAATTTACTCTATCATGAATCCTAGCTGAACACTCACAACCTGACCAATCCTTGTAAACCAGTCATCCCCTTTCAGCCAGTCTTTAAGAGGTTGTTCAATCCTTAGTCTCAGGGGCACATGGTACAACACAGTTCTTTGGGAAGAAAGTATGGGTTCTCAGATATCGTAAATCTCTGTCTGTTTAAAACATGCTTCCATGAATCCCAGGCAGCTTTGACATTGGGAATAATAATAGTAAAGTGGAGGCCAACTCAACCATTTATAAATATAAGAACTTCAAAAATTGGGTCTTTCAGGACACCCTCTCTCTAGTGAGTTTTTTCTTATTAATATGAATATGGTTTCTCAAGACAATTGCTGCTCCTCTGTTGGCTCCATGCACAGATTTAATAGCCTCAAAGTGGCTCTAATCTTGATATGGGGATTAAAAAGTAATTCCCTCTTCCAAGACAACTTTGAAAATCTCTGGACCAAATTTTTCTCATGTATTCATAAAGCTTTCCAATCAGGGCTTCTCAAAAGGTCTAGTTTTAAGCTTTATTTTAAGGAGCAAGGCCAAACACGTCCTGGCTTCATCTGTAACCCATTTGTTTACTCATTAATTAATTTATTTATTCTATGTCTTCTTTAGATTTGCTCTGGAGAAGCATTAACTGTTGTTCAATAAATCACACTCATTGTGCAACACAGCCCTTACTGTGCCCATCTTGACAAATGTCCACTACTGTAAATCAGTCCTGCAATTTGGTATGTCCTTGTGACTTTAATTAGGAGCTCATGTATAAAACCATTGGAAGTTTTTGTTTTGTTTTGTTTTTGTTTTGCTTGTAGTTTCTTAATGCATATGGTGAGTTACTAAGGATATAGAGCCATGTGCGTGTGTCACTGGAATTGAATTTTATAGCTCTGGGATATATCTTAAAACTAAACCCCTTCCAAGACTATTCAACATAAATTTTCATGTATACACTAGAGTTTTTAATACACAGTTTAAATCCCACTTTTCATGTATTTTAAGATTATGTATAGCAGTTTTCATTTGACGTAGTAATTTTTAAAAAGCTGAAAATGAAAAAAAATAATTAATTAATTCTGCTTATATATTTTTCCCCCTTAGGCTTCTTCTTCTTCTTTTTTTTTTTTAAATTTTATTTAAATTCCAGTTTGTTAACATACACTTGTAATATTAGCTTCAGCTGTACACTTTTGTGATTCAACCCTTCTGTATAACATCTGGTGCTCATAATACCTAGTACACTCCTTAATCCTCATAACCTACTTAACCTATCCCCCTAGCCACCCGGTCATCATCAGTTTGTTCTCTATAGTTAAGGAAGTTAAGGATCTTTTTCTTGCTTTGCCTCTCTCTCTTTCTTTCCCTATGCTTGTTTTGTTTCTTATATTCCATATATGCATGAAATCAAATAGAACTACCCAAGGATCCAGCAACTACACTACTAGGTAGTTGTCCAAGGCATGCAAAAATACTAATTCAAAGGGATAGGTGTACCCTGATGCTTATGGCAGCATTATCTACAATAACCAAACTATGGAAATAGCCCAAGTTTCCATCGACTGATGATTGGATAAAGAAGATGTGGGATAGATATGCAATGAAATATTACTCAGCCATAAAAAGAATGAAATCTTGCCATTAACTATGATGAGGATGGAGCTAGAAAAAAATATGAAAACTTAATTTTGCTTTTTATGTATTGATTGATTAATTAGGCTATCAATCATACTCTCTTGCCCCAATTGCAAGTAAGAATTGAGTAGAATGTAATAGAACATAGAAGGCAGGGCAAAAATAGATGTACGAATTCAATATTTAAAAGCCAGTGAACATAATGTTTCAGGGACAAGTGTCAAACAGAGATACTATATGCTGTGAGTAGACACTCAGATAAATTTGTGGGGGTGAGGCAAAAATGAAAAATGTGTTGTGTTATATAACTTTTAGTACCAAAAGGAGTATATACCTTTACAAAAAAGGGTAAAACTTCTCTTGACATCAACTTTCAGGTAGGATTTATTATGTGGATTCTTATATGCAAGACAGTTGATAATAGAATTTTTAAATATAGTTTTCTAAATATTTAGAAACTTTTTCAAATGATTTTTGGTTATAACATATGCATCTATATAAAAATCCATGTGGTGTTAGTGGTAGTAGGGATTGGGGAAGGGCAATGGTAAACATTAACTTCATTCAGAGAAAATATTGCTGTAGAAATCTAAGGAAATAATAGGACATTCATGGCATTTCCCAAAGCAGCGTGTGTTCTATGAGATGCTAATTCCATGAGAAGCCCACTAACAGGCAGTTAGCATGTTTGGGAAATTGTGTATGCATGTGCATTCTAGAATATGCAATGTTGCAGGATTTTTGTTCCCTTAGACGCTCACTTCAAAGAATGAGGAGATAGACCAGACTATGAGTGGTGGACAGCAAAGCAAAGTTTATTGAGTGCTATTATAAAAAGCTCCCAGGGAGGGAGGGGACCCAAGAGAGTTGTGACTGTGGAGTTCAAATCTTGGGGTTTTTATAAGCTCTTCTGCAGAACTCTCTTGAGCATTCTGAGTGGGCCTTCTGGGGACTGGCTGCTCAGGTATTCCAATCAGGGCTTTGGTCATGCACCTGTCTACCCATCAGGTCATTGTTCACGTGTTGATGGTCTTTCGGGCTGACCTTTGGAGACCAACTGCCTCATCTTGTGATAGTGACCCAGGTTTTATGGTTAATTGTTTTGTTTCAAGATGTTTTGCAGAGGCTGCTAGACAGGGTGCTATTGTGGGCTTATCTAAGCTATAAAACCAGATGCTAGTGTGGTTTGGTCTTAGCTGTCCTGGGTTGTTGTTTTCTTGTTGGGGATCCTGGACCGGTGTCCAATCAAGGAGTGTCCAATCAACTCCTAACAACTTGAACCTTAAGTTAACTGAGTAGTCCTGGAACATGATACCATGTGTCACAAAGCAAGGGGAAATAGCTTCTCACTTCAGGCAATGGGAGACCTGTGTTGTTTCTAGACACAGTCTTGCCATGGACTTGGTTTGACATAAAGCAGGTTCCATCTTTCTTTTATGTCTCAGTTGTTCAACAAATATGTAAAATTAGAAGGTTGGAACAGATGACCTCAAGTTTTATTTTCTTTTTTTCCCCCAAAGTCTTCACTGCTAATTTTGTAGCTCACAGTGCACTGGATATTTTCTATCTTCCGCCTTGATTTCCCAGTGGATCATTGAAGTCAGCTAGAGATAGAAACAGACGTTGTCTCAGCAAAATGTATTTGGCGTGCCTTGCCACATGCTTTGTCGTCCCTGGCACTCAGATGGTTTTATGTAACTGTGTGCTGCCTTTTCCTTATTCCAAAATAGACCCCGTATCATTGTGTCATGGAAGAAAACCCCACTCCACGCCTGAGCCTCCCTGCAAGCTTGTATCGGGCTCCCAAGATGCTCCAATTGACGTCTCTAGCTTCTGCATTTTGGAAATAGGGGAAGGGTCACAACTTTCCTCCTTCTTGGCCCTTGGAAGGCTGCCTTGCTCTGGAAATTCCATTCTGAGGCATTTCATGATTCATCTCTGGTCTTTTATCCCACACAGAAAAGGGCTACTTTGCTCTAGACTGTTGTTCCATTTGCTCATACCCATTTCCTGCCAAAGTAACTATTTCCCCCAAAGAAAATAAAAGATGTTCTGAGTTGTTCATTAATTTCTGCATGTGGAACGAATGAGGAATTGATGTGAGGAACCCAGCAGTAACGAGGTGATGACCAAAAGATGGGATGACCCAAAAAGCAATCCCTTGCAATGAATAATTAATTATTAAAAATTGGAGCCCAAGTACATTATATTACTAAATCAATCAGCCTGAGCTTAGAGTCTTATTAAAATTAGTGAGTTCAAAGCCAATTTATTAGAAATGGATTACTATTTCCCATTTGAAGCCTGTACCATTTGCTAGAGAGAATGAAGTTTGGATAATCATATCTTCTCTGGATTATAAATATAGGACCATTAGCAGATTATTTATGGAAAATTTACACATATGCATGGCTGTATCTTTCCTTTTCATTTCTAAAAGCACAGAACAGATTGCCTGTGTGCTCAATGCTGGGTGTATTAGTAGCTTTACAGAGCTTGTTTTCCCCCTAAGATGATTGTTCCTATCTATCAGAAAACAAGCAAGCAAACTTTTGTAAGGAAAATGTATCTTTCTTACAGGTTTGAAGATTAAGTGCCCTGAAATGAATAAATAATTACTAAATAGTGATTTTGCACTTGGCTAATAAAGACAATGATATTCTTTGAGGGAAGAAAGAGAAAAATTAGTATGTATGAATTTGAGAACTATATATGTGGTTCAACAAAAGACTTGTCCCTGAAAATTATTTGAAGTCAAAATAGTTCTGATTCTTGCTGGTAATTTATTATTTTCAGTTTGCAGCTTTCTCTGTCTTTTTCCCTCCATGTCTAGTTTCTCTTTTGATTTAGTACCTTTGTGAAATCTCCTTCTTCCTTAATAGTCCATTTCATCCACATAGAATACCAAAAGTAGTTGTCAGAATAGGGATTGTTCCGTAGCAAAAAGCAGTGTTTATATGCAAATAACCACAATAAATATGCCTTCTCTACATGAAAACAATAAAGTTGCCAATGTCTATGGTTTCTGGAAATTACATCTATTTTTTTCTTGAACTGAAGCTTTGCTCTTCTACAAGGCGCGAAGGTCAAAAGCTTTCCTATTCTAAAAATCATACGGAAGGGAGTTTGGAAATCTTCTACATACACCCACAAAGATTATGTTCAGCCTTCCCTTTTCTGTGTCCACACACACAGTTTTTGATAGTGGACAGCATTTGGGGCACTGTTGTTATGTTGAGACCTCCTCCAAAGGCTGGAAGTACAAAGACATTGACCAGTCTTCCCTAAAAAATATGAGATCCATGAAGGCAGGGATTTTTTTTTTTTTTTTTTGTCTGTTTTGGTCACAGTGATGTTTTTGGTGCCTAGAGGAATGTCTGACCCATAGCAGGTGCTCAATAAATATTTCTAAAATAGAAAGGGGAGTAAACAGCATGGGTCCAAGGTGAAAATCCTAAGATATTTATTTTAAAATCTCTTGGCAGTGAGTTCTATTGGTTCCCTTTAATGCAAAATCCTTGCCTTTAGGAAGTGACTTTTTGAACAGGTAATAAAATTTCTACTAAAAGTTAGGAAATGTTTCACCCACATTGATTTCCCATGTCGAGCTTTAAAGTCCAAGTGTTTTATTTATTTATTTTTAGAGTAGTATTAAGAAAAGAAGGAGGACTTAATCCTGTAAAAATGTCAATTCTCCCTAAACTGGCTATAGGTTCTACACACGTCAATGAAGAAAGTTGTCAAAATTTACACCCTGTTCTGAAATTTATATAAAACTCAAAGAACCTGTAATAGCCAAAACAATTTTGAAAAATAAGAACACTGTTGAAGGACTTACACTACCTCATCCTAAGACTTATTATGAAGCTACAGACATCAAGACTGCAGTATTGGCATAAGAAAATATCCATGAAACACAATAGAAAATCCAAAAATAGACCCAAACTTCCATGGTCAATTGATTTCTGACAAAAGTGCTATGCCAAAGCAATTTATTGAGATGAGGAGTTCTTTTCAACAAAGGATGCAGGAATAACTGGATCTCTACATGGAAAAAAAAAAAAAAGGTTTTACCTCTATTTAAAAACATAGCTGAACATAAATTTGGGTCTGTCACAGACCTAACCATATAAGCTAAAACTATAAAATTTCTAGAAGAAAACAAAAAAAGAATAATGTTTGTGACCTTGGGGTGGACAGAGGTCAGTCAGGACACAGAAAGTCACAGTTGAAAACGAAAAAAATAGATTGTGGATTTCAAGACCAAAATTTTTTGCTCTGAGAAAAACTGTTAAAAGAATGAAAAGGTATTTCACAGGGTAGGAGAAAAATGTCTGCAGATCAAATATCTCACAGAGGACTTTTATCCAGAACATATAAGTAATTCCTACAATGGAACTACAGCAAGATTAAAAAACACAGTTAAAAATGGGCAAAAGCCTTGAACAGACACTTCATAAAGCATGTCCAGGAAGCCCAAGGAAAAGAACTCAGCATCAATAGTCTCAGAGGATGGCCATTTAAAACCTGATGAAGCAGGAGGCTGGGGGCTGTCAGTGGGAGTGGGTGAAATGAGGGAAAAGTATCAAAAATAAAAACTTCCAGTTGTAAAATAAATCATGGGGATGTAATGGACAGCATAGTGACTCTAGTTAATAACACTGTCTTGCATATTTGTAAACTGCTAAGAGAGCACATCTTAAAATTCCTCATCACACACATATTTGTAACTATGTATGATGATAGATGTTAAATAGACTTATTGTGGTCATCCGTTTTCAATTATAGAAACACCAAACTGTTATGTTATACAATTAAATCTAATGTAATGTTATATGCCAGTTCTATCTCAATCAAAAAGCTCTGTGCTATAGCACTGTATACTCACTAGAAAGGCTAAAATGAAAACCATGGGCAATCCCAAATGTTGGCCAGGATATAGAGCCACCAGATCTCTTGTGTATGGCCAGCAGGCCTGGAAAACAGTACAAAGCACATTTTGTAGGACTCTTTGGTAATTTTCACCAAGTGTCATATATATCCACATTGTAATCCATGGTTTTTTGTTTTTTGTTTTTGTTTTTGTTTTGCCCCAAGAGAAATAAAAACGGATGTCCACAAAAAGACTTGTACAGGAATATTCAGAGCAGCATTATTTGTAATAGTCCTAAACTGGAAGCAACCAAAATGCCCATCCTCAAGAAAATGAATAAATTAATTGTGGCATAGTCATTTAATGACTACTATTGAGTAATAAAAAGGGAAGAGATTACTGATAAGCCAATCAACACAGCTGAATCTCAAAAGCAATACACAAAAAGAAGACATAAAGCAGTACACACTGAACACAGAAATTACACTAAGAAGAAAGACACAAGAACACAAGAACAGTTTATTTATACTGGATGATATTTTATCTATAGGGTGATAAAAGTAAGTTTAATAAAATAAAAAAGTAAGTAATAAAATAAAAAAGTAAATTTAGTAAAATAAAAAAGATAGTTTATCTATAGGGTGATAAAAGTAGGGGAACTTTCTGGAGTATAGAAATATCCTATATCTTATATTAATTATCCAAGTATATGAATTTATCAAAACAAATTAAGTTATACTTTATGTACAAAAAAACCCCCAATCATTCTGATAAGTATAGACACTTGATGTCATAGAAAGTAGATGTTCTTGTTGTGTAAAAGAAGATAATGAATATGTAAACCATCATGATCTATTAAAAATAATATTATGGGGGCGCCTGGGTGGCTCAGTGGGTTAAACCTCTGCCTTCGGCTCAGGTCATGATCTCAGGGTCCTGCTCAGCAGTGAGCCTGCTTCCCCCTCTCTCTGCCTGCCTCTCTGCCTACTTGTGATCTCTCTCTTTGTCTCTGTCAAATGGATAAATAAAATCTTAAAAAAACAAAAAATAATATTATGGGCTTCCTAAAAAGCATAATAATCAGAAGTTACTGAAAGGAGACTTTAAAACAGCGTTAAGACATAAGAAAAATAACCTATCGTTGAGCCACCCTTAAAAACATCCACTCCTAATGAGTATGGAAGTCAGGTCAAACTTTTAAAGATAAGATATTAAAGAAAAAACCCAAATGTCCCTGCAGCTAAGTAGCTCTGGGTAGGAGTGCACTTAGGTTCCTGGTTTGTACACTACCTCCTAAGGCTTTGGAATTTTCTTCAGGAGAGCAAAGGAGTACTGATTAGGATAAAGAAAGACTAAATAAAACTAGTAGGGGAATGCTCTCTACCAGAATCATACTAGAGAATTTATTTTTCAGTAGGAACATGTGAAGGAAAGTTCTTTAGCAAACTCCAGTTTTTCTTAGCTAAGGTAGTAAAAATAGTTTGGAATTTTCTCCTGTCATAATTAAACATTTTCTTATGCACTGAAATCCCTCACACATTTTTCTAACTTTTATTTATATTTGACCCTGCGATATTGACTAGTTTTGGGGGGGAAATGTGAAGTTCTGTATTTAGTTAGAACTTTGATTCTGAGAAGTGCCTGGGTGGCTCAGTCAGTTAAGCATCTGCCTTTGGCTCTGTTCATGATTGTGGGGCCCCAGGATTGAGCACCCCATCAGGCTCCCTGGTCAGTGGAGAGTCTGTTTCTCCTTCTCCCTCTGCCTCTCCCCCTTTTTTTGCTTGCGGGTGTGCATGTATGTGCTCTCTGTCAAATAAATAAATAAATAAGATCTTAATTACAAAAAAAAAATTCAGATCTGAGGTTTTATTCCCCAGAAATGGACCCCAGGCTTGGGGCTTCATATGCAAGAGCTTAGTCAGGAGGTGCTCACAGAGAAACCCCTAAGGGACCAGGGCAGGGAGGTGGGACAAGACTGACAGCCAGAAGGCAGTTGTGGGCAAAGTCTACTCCATGAGAGGTGAGTCTGACTTGGCCCTTCTGGGGAAAGTTGGAGAGCAAGCTTCACGTCAGAGTGATCTGGGACTCCAGCAAGGCCTGAACACTGGTGGCTTTGCAGACTCCTGCTCCTGCCCATCATTCCCAGGGACTCAGGCTCTCCACCCACAGGAGTGCCATGGGCTCTTCTGAGAAAGAGCCAAAGGTGTTGCTCTTGTAAGCAAAAATACACTGGAGTCAAGTGGTGCCTCAAAATGATAAAGAGAGACCTGAAGCCCCAACTTTATTTTGGAACACCAGTATTATTTTCTGCTAAGCACTAGAGCATTCTTAGAATATTTTGCAACCCTTTTGTCTACCATGATATATTTGGATTTCTTTTTGTCTTGCATCTCTTGTGCCCTATTGATTGTATTTTTGCCCACTCTGTGCTTCCTTCTCCCGCCTCCCTAACCCCAAATCTGGTTTCTTTTGAATTGCTTGGATGTTCCTTCTTCTTTCCCCACCTTTCTACTGGTTTGAAAATCACGCATTCTGTTCTGTTCTGTAGGTGGTTGCCCTCAGATTTTTGGCACACACATTTGACTGCCGGGATACCAAGTTCCTGACCTTTCATTTCCCTAAACATGCAGAAGCCCTAAGCTCCTTCAATTCTTATCATCCCCTTACAGTTCCTTCGTCATTTTTCCCCCATTGTTTTTGTTTGTTTGTTGTTTTGTTTTGTTTCAACCTTCCCTTTGACTGGCACTGCTGCTAATTTTGTAGTCAATGCTTATTTAGACTCAGCAACATGGCGGCTCACCACTGCCTCTTGCAAATGGCTCCATCTTTCTGGGTTCAGTTTTCACGATACTGAGGTACATCCCTTAGCAGCTGATTTCCTTCTTCATTCAACAAATATTGATTGTATGTCTCCTCTCTGTGAGAAGTATTCGAGGCAACAAGGATTACAGTGAGGAGGAGAAAGAAATCTCCTGCCCTCATGTGACTGTCTGTGAGAATGGTGGTGAGCTCTGCATATGTGTCCGAAATGTGTGCATTGTCTCCTCATTCTGGAATGGTCGTTGAGCATACAGCCTCTGGACTGACCACATTTTACCTCAGCATCCTGGGGGTTACTGTGGTAGAGTTAGTTCTGTTCCTTCAAGGGTCTTCTGTCTTTCTTCTCCAGCTACTTTTAAGATAGTCTTAGTTTTGTGTTTTCTGAATTTCATTATTATATATCTAGGGGTGGAGTTATTTTTATTTATTTTCCCCAGAACTTGAAATGTGTTTTTATTTTTTTATTTTATTTTATTTTTTAATTTTTTTATTTTTTATAAACATATATTTTTATCCCCAGGGGTACAGGTCTGTGAATCACCAGGTTTACACACTTCACAGCACTCACCAAATCACATGCCCTCCCCAATGTCCATAATCCCACCCCCTTCTCCCAAACCCCCTCCCCCCCGCAACCCTCAGTTTGTTTTGTGAGATTAAGAGTCACTTATG
>NC_081569.1:11924740-11927633 GCF_022355385.1 Mustela nigripes
TGCTGGGGGGAGGGGGTTTGGGAGAAGGGGGTGGGATTATGGACATTGGGGAGGGCATTTGCTTTGGTGAGTGCTGTGAAGTGTGTAAACCTGGTGTTTCACAGACCTGTACCCCTGGGGATAAAAATATATGTTTATAAAAAATAAAAAAATTTAAAAAAAAATAACATTTGATAGGTAACCTGGAAGAAGATACACACACACACACACACTACTTCCCATTGTGCAGCTGAAGTTGTAATGGGAAAGAAATCTCATTCACCTGAGAACTATGTGTGGTCTACATGAATAACTCTGCAATATTTTAATAAAAGACACAAAGACTTGAGTCAGTGAAAAAGAGCAGGTGGGAGACAATATATTTTAAAAGTACCAATTTTCCCAAATCATTTACATCTCATATCAATTGAATCTGAATCCCAACATGCCTTTTTTCTTGAAAAATTGCTTTAAATGTCACCAGGAAGGAAAGCTTACAGAGTATATATAATTTTGAAAATGTATAATGAAGAAGGAACAATCTTTTCAGAAAGCAATGCATATTACAGAAAAACAGTACTAAAAATTGATACTGGCACAAACTGGATGAGAGAGTCACTTTGTAGCAAAGAGAAATGGTTAACAATTCACACACACACATTTCATCTGTAAGAGGTTTTCAGACTGATAACAATGTGAAGAAATAGACCTTCAAGTCATGCTTAGACCAAAATAAATATAACACTATACTCAACACATAGTCAACACTCAATATTTAATAATTGTAAGACCTACAGACAAAATTGAAAATGGCATTAAATAAAGGGATTTTATATACAGTTATCTATCAGATCTCTGGAAAGGGATAATTCTCTACCCTAGAAGAAAAGAAGAGATGGACGGATCTCCTAGGAACAGAAGCAACATAGTGATAGGGTTTAGGTCATACCTATTTCTGACTTTCTCTCTGTCCTCAGTAAATGTTTGTTAAACTGAAATCAGCCTTGGATAGCATGACAGCAGTGAAAATAGCAAAGGGCCACGGAAGGTGAAGCAGGCATCATAGGGAAATCATGAACATGAACTTCTTCTAGGTTAAGCCTTATGCCAACTGCGGCTGGTCTGGCTAAGCAGGGCATGCCTGGGCCTTGAAGATGTGACTGCTAGGGCCCAGGACCACTGCTGTGGAGTCTCAGCTTGGCTACTGGTTGCAAGAGAACTCAGCCACCAGCTAGTCACCTTCCTCTCGCCGATGACTGGCCAGAGGCCCTTCCTTAGCCATTTACTTCTGTTCACATTTACTTCTGTTCACAACAAGGTTTCCACCACTAGTAATAGAAGTCATGATGCTAGTTCTTTAGAACAAGACAATATTTTGCAGTTTATAAAGTGCTTTGATATGAAATAGCTCATTTAATATTCACTCTAACCTTGCCAAGTATTGTCACTATCATTCATCCTTAATAAGCCTGAGGGGACTGACAACTGTGGTCTCCTGAAAACCATGCCCAGTCCTTGGTACAATCACACGTCATGGCCCAGGTCAGACTGCATGTCTTCCCCTCATTCATTGCTGCCTCTTTTTTTTTTTTTTTTTTAAGATTTATTTATTTATTTGTCAGAGAGAAAGAGCACACAAGCAGGGGGAGTAGCGGCAGGCAGGAGGAGAAGCAGGCTCCCCGCTGCCCGCTGAGCAAGGAGACTGATGCAGGTCTTGATTACTGGACCCTGGGATCCTGACCAGAGTCAAAGGCAGACACTTAACCGAATGAGCCACCCAGGCATCCCTCATTCATTGCTTTCAAAAGAGTCATGGGAAACAGTGTAGTCAACTGAACCAAATGGGTCATTCAAAGAACTAGTGCATGGTGGACCAAGAAAGAGCACAGGCAGATGCCCTAAGACATAGTTCTACCTCTCCTCATTCAAGAGAGTTAACATATATATATATTTAAAAATTGCACTGCTGGCAATGCACAAAAAGCAGTCTCCACTGCTGTGAATGGGATCTACCTCTTAGATTTCAATTACCAGTGTATAAAACAGGCATTGCATCACAGAAAAGGGACATGTCTGTAAGAACACATGAACATATGTGTTTCCTGAAATGAGGCTGCCCCACTGTCTCTAACAAATGAGCTTTCGTTGATTCCCACTCTCATCCTTTGGCAAGTATCTATTGGGACAATGGCAGTGTGGCACACACTGGGCAGCCTCTCCATTGTGCCCATAGCTCCACAAAGTTCACGGACTCCAGTTTAAGAACCTTTACCTAGAAGGTACAAGTATCTTGTCCTCACTGAAGTGATAGAAGAGAGGATTAACTAAGCCCTGACGTTAGGTAACAGCCTCAGACATTAACACATGGGCTTCTTGGTACAGTCTAAACATCTGGCATCAGTTGATTTACATAAGTGATTCTGAACTGAATTAGCTAAGGAGCCCCCTTGCAGGGTTATGATGGAACCGATTCCAGGTCAGGTACAGTATGTAGAAGGAAGGAATTAGTTCAATTGCTATTCCTATGACTCAGTGCTGATGCATAACCACCAAATTGGATCCTTAACATACCTGCCTCTCCCACAGGAGAACATCAGTTCTCTTTGGTTAAGGTATCCCAAGTACCACCATCTGAAATCACAACCTGACACTCTAGCGATCTGGGTTCAAAATTGCTTACTGACAAATGTTTGGTCTCCCATCGCTAATCATCAGCAGACGCAAAATAATGGCTCTTACCAAGTGGGCTTGTCTGTCCTTGTATTTCACCTTCAGGACTTGTCATTGCTAATATTGAAAAGCAAACACTGCATTGCAGACTTCCTCCAAAAGTGTCCTTGAGACCATTGCCACCTCACCCCTGCCCTATGAACTTTTCCCAAAATTGATAGGCCTGGGGGGGGGGCAAATTTGG
>NC_081569.1:11928133-11945600 GCF_022355385.1 Mustela nigripes
ACTGATTGTAGCCAGGTGTCCAGCCACTCAAGGCCCACGTGACCCGACAGGAAACCTACGGGTCAAAGCAGGGCCAGACCTTGACCATTCTCTCAGGGCCCCCACCTGTGAGTTAGGCTCATTCTCCTGATTTAAAGTTTCCTTCTGCTTCAGAGAAGCCTGGCACTGTCCTCCAAGGTCTCAGGGATCTGTGTCCTTTGAGGTCCCCTCAGCCACTCTGCCTGCCCAGAGTGAAAGGGTCTCCCCAAAGGTATTAATTAAGACACATGGATCCTAATTCTAGAAAGTCAGAAGAAATCACCTGGAGCTGGCAGCATCTCATGAATTCATGAATTTTCTGTGGAGCCAGCATGTCCAAGAATATTTGTAAGGGATTAACTCTGTCCTAGGGATGACTGCAGTGGTCCATATGGTTCTCCATCTTTAGCCTATCATCCCCAAGAGGGCCCCCAGGAGGGTCTCTGGTCCACAAAGTCATTTCCAGAAGCGGGCCTCGGGGGAGAGGGCAGGTCCTTTTTTGGGCTCAGTTTGCCACCTTTTATTTCATTAAACCCTGTCTCACTCCCCAGGCATCTCTCTGGTAGACACAGCTCAGAACCTCCTTGTCCATCTACTCAGCCTCCCTCAGGAGCAACTTGTTCTTAGTCCCTTTATCTGAGGGAGAAACGGAGAACTGCCAGGTGAGGCCATGTTGGGGGTCCTCAAGACTGTTAACGTTCAGACCACAGGGGCTGCATGGGAGAGGACAGAGGCTCTGGCCCTGCTGGTGGTGCGGGCAGGAAACGGCCAAATGCCTAGAGAGACTGGGTTCTTTCTTCTTTTCATTAGACCATTCCCCCCCCTTTTTTTTTATTAGAGCATTTCTTATGAGCAATTTTAGATTTACAGAAAAATTGAGTAAAAAGTGTAGAGAGTACGCATGTTGTAGTCAACTTTCTGTGGAACTCAACCTGTGTTGTATTGGTGTAACACCCATTGAAGAACCCCCACTTTTATTGAGATCCAATTTACCTTTCACACAATTTATCCATTTTAAGTGTACAATTCCACGATTATCAGCATATATAGAATTATACAACTATCACAATGAGTTTAGAACATTTCCATTACTGTAAAAAAAAAAAAAAAAAAAAAGACCTCGCCAAGCCTGTCATTTCTATCCCCTTTGGCCAATTAGTTGTCAGAAGGAAATCTAAAATTTTCTGGGCTTCACAAATACCCTCAGGGCAAACCTTTCTTCCCAGTTTATGTACCTATCTGCATAAGTAGTTTCTTTGCCATATTGGATTAGCAATTCCTCCCTGTCTGATAAGCTTTCTCATTACTTAAAGACTTTAAAACAAAACAAACCAAAACAACAACAACAACAACAGCAACAACAAAACCCCAAAGCCTTTTCAGGCTCTTTCAGCTGTGTGCAGGTGCAATGTGTATTCACAGGATGTCCCCTCCTGGTGCCTTCTTTGCCCCATATCTTGGCTCTGAGAATTAGGGTTAGTCTCACAGGTGAATGAACTTCACTGAGCAGAGTGGAGAATGGAAGGGCCTGGTGTTTGCCACGTGCTTGTGACCCTCAGTGCTGCTGCTCCTGTATGTGAAGCCACCTTTCCTGGAAACACCTTCCAATTTGCCAATGGGATCAGATTCTTTATGGCTCATGGACGTCTCATGAAAATTTGTCCTCTGACTGGTATAATTGCTGAAGATGCTTGCTGGCCATTCCCCAAAGAAAGAGGTTTGATGATTGTTTTAGGAACAGAATGGTGGTTTTGCATCTTCTGATAAGCTGACTGTTCCAAACTTGGGAATATTTCCTCTGTTTCCCAAATAAATACCATCCACACCCGTTCTCCAACAAAATTAAAATAGAGAAGTATAGGTTCAAAGATCTTTCTATCAGAAAGACCACTTAAAGAAAGAAAGAAAGAAAGACCTCTTAAGAAAACAGACACACACATGCACACACTATAGTTGAATTCCTGGAGGTCCTCTCCCTATCTTACTGTCCTGGATAATAGTTCTAACGTCTAGAATTTGGATCTTCATTGCTTAGTTTAAAATATATTTTTAAAGATTTTATTTATTTATTTGACAGATCACAGTAGGCAGAGAAATAGAGAGGGAGGGGGAAGCAGGCTCCCTGCTGAGCAGAGAGCCCGATGTGGGGCTCCATCCCAGGACCCTGAGAACATGACCTGAGCTGAAGGCAGAGGCTTGAACTCACTGAGCCACCCAGGCGCCCCTTCATTGGTTAGTTTTATAGATACGGTTTTTCTTGGAGATGAGCAAGTGGGGTCTATCTTTCTCACTGCTGATCCTTCACAGAGTCCAGCTTAGAGCCTGTACAACTTTTATAATATTCGTGATTCAAAAAGGAGCCATGTTAATAACAAATCCAAGAATTCAGGCCATAGATTTGGAACAAAGCATATGAGTTTCAGAGAAGCAGACATTTTAGAAGAAAACTGCCCCTCTAATCTTAGAGGCGTTGAAACCATCCCTTTCCCAAGGTCTTAGAAAAAAAGAAAGCTCTGAGTGTATACCACTGCAAATGAGTAGGAGACAGCATTGAGTACTTAATGCACTCAAAGTGAACACTTCCCTTCAAGAGATAGCCAGGAATTCCTGAGAGCACCAGATTTTCTTTACAAAAACTGTGGGATTATGGGCAAAAATAACAAAATGGGGGTCATGAAAATCCCGAGAACACCCAAATGGTAGGACAGATCTGGGGTCAGATCTCTGCTGTGCCCTTGGGCACTCATCGTTTTTTTCTGCAGCCTTTCTCTTGTCCTTTGTGGGATGGATGTCTTCGATTTATTGTAAGACGATAGGACACTTCACATCAGACATAACATGGGGGACAAATTCCATGTATGTTGGGTTTTGTCCATTTCCTTTCCATGATTCAAAATATAGCCAGGAGAATACTTCCTTGGTTGTTTTAAAGATTGAAAAAAAAAAAAAAAACCACATAAAGTATCTTCTTAAGCTATTTTACTATTAGTTGATGTTGACTGTAAGACCAAACTAGATTGGGGAAAAAAAATCTTCAACTAAAAGGGGCTTGTGCTTGTGTGTACGCACAGCCGTATGAGGAAATAGGGGCCAGACTGGAATCAGAAGAAGATGGGAGGGCTTCATTACACAGTCTGTATAGACTTATTTAAAGTAAACTTCTAAGGCAGTGCTTATCAAACTTGACTTTGTATCATGGAAGGTCTTGTTAAAACACAGATTTTTGTCCACTTTCCCCATCCCCACAGCCCTGCCGTTTCTGATTCTACAGTTTGGGGTGGGTCCTAGGAATTTTCATTTCAAGTAAGATGACAGCGATATTCTAATGCTGGACCTAGGATGACACTGAGAACTATTGCCATCAAGGCAATTGTCGGATTCTCAACCTTGGTTGTACCTTGAGATCACCTAGGAAGCTTTGCAAAACACCGATGCCTGGGGTGAACCCAAGCTTCAGTTGAGAAGTTCTGATATTTCACTGCTTTGGGTGGGGGGTCTGGACATCAGGAGCTTTAAAAGTGCAAAAGTTAAAAACAATTTAACAATTGTTAAAAACAATTTCCCTGTCAGTTCTGGTATATGTTAGTAAAGGGACATTTAATTTTTTGTTCATTCAGTAAATATCAATTGAGTTTCCACTATAACCTGAGCCTTGTGTGGGGTGTTAGGGATATGGATCTAAATCAGACAGAGAAAGGCAGATTGTCACTTTGATAACTAATGAGGTGGCTGGCATACCAATGATTTACAGAGAGCTGTTAAGAGCTGTGAGTGGGGGCCCTTGGATGGCTTAGTTGGTTAAGCATCTGCTTTCGGCTCAGGGCATGATCCTGGGTCCTAGAATCGAGCCCCACATCCAAATCCCTGTTCAGCAGGAAGCTTACTTCTCCCTCTGTCTGTGTTTTTTCTCTCTCTCTCTCTGTTAAATAAATAAAGTCTTGAAAAAAAAAAGAGCTCTGGTGGAGGGCAAAGAGTTTTAAGTGAGCAAAGACTTCATTAAGGAACTCAAACTTACTTTTGAAGAATGAGGATTTTTTTATGGGCAGAGACTTAGGGGAAGAACATATGGAGGAGAGGCCTGGAGCCAGGAATGGACACAGGATGTGTTCACAGGTGATCTCATCATGATCCCAGAGTCCTGGGATGGAGCCCCACATAGGATTCCTTGCTCAGGAGGAAGGCTGTTTCTTCCTGTTTCTCTGCCCGTTGTTCCTTTGTTCCTCCTGCTTGTTGCTCTCTCTGTTAAAAAAAAAAGAGAGAGAGAGAGAGATTCCAGGAAGAGAGTGATATGACTGGGTTTAATCACCAGCTACATTTGAGATAGGAAGACCTACCTGAGAAAGGTTCTCTAGGTAGAATCATCTTTATCTTTTTAAAAAGATTTTACTTATTTATTTATTTGAGAGAGAGAGAGGGCGCACATTGGGGAGGAGGAGGGCGAGGGACAAGCTCAGATGCAGGGCTCCATCCCCGACCCAGAGATCATGACCTGAACCCAAAGCAAGAACTGGATTCCTCAGGCACTGAGCCACCCAGACGCCCTTAGAATAATCTCTATCTTGAGGTTATATCGAGGATATTCCCCAGAGGTATATAACCAGGGCACCCAAACATCATAGACTAATAGGAAAATAAGACATCAGCTTCCTCCTCATTGGCTAACTCCCAAACTTCTGATTTGATTCTGGGGGGATAGGAAGGACACATTTGTTCTATCACGAGTCTACCTGGTTTTGGACTTCGGAAATGTGGGCAGAAAAAGAGTTAATGTGGAGAAAGAAGACACCAGACTGGAGCAAAAGGAAACGCAAAAGACCCCGAGGTTTGGAACAGGACAGAAGGGTGAACAAAAATTGAAGGTCTGGGAACCTGTTTCTCACCTGAGGCCAGCGGGTCCCTCTGAAACCCTGCTGGGGAAGGCCAAAGGCCAGATCCGGTGGCCTGCACTGCCACCTGCAGGTACTATCCTGAATTACCGCCTGAATTTTATCCTGAGCTTTGGGGAAAGCCAGATGGGACCCAGAATATGCCTGGGCTCCCCCCAGGTTACCCCCAAGTTAGGCCAGCTGTTAAGGATTCTGTTCTTTGCATTTCAGACTGACTGGCTTTTAAAGGATCATTCTTCATGAATATGAAAAGGTACTTTCCCCCTATGTTTTTATATCTCTGAAGTCCAAACATGTCTTGGAATTAATCATCAGTTTAAGCCATAGACAATTTTCCCCTTTGAGCTACACAAAGGAGCATCTTACCATCGATACCATCCTAAACTTGGAGAAATATGGTGATATTTATTTCGCATGCATCAGAGGTGAGGCCTGATGGACAAGGCATGACTTGGAATGTGGAAGATCTACCGTCCCCTTGAATCTCTAATACCCTTTCTTTTTTATATTCTGGATCGCGGTTACTCACTAGTTCTTTGATTTTTGGCAAATTATCGGAGTCTCAATATCTTCATCCTATGTATCTTACACGGTTTTGTCAGTTTAATGATCTTATATATAAAGTCCTTGAAAGGTCCCTACCTTGCACATTGAAGCACTCAGTAAATAACTATTATCATTTCCAAATTAAAGTCTTAAAAACTGATAGCTGTTCTACAAATTCCCCAAAGGAAAGGCATCGGTACAAAAACACTCTTCATTCTAGAATGTGCTCTTGAATCGCAAAGGCAATCTGTGCGGTTTAATCCTTGGAATTTAGGAAGACCTGCTGCTGAGCCGCTCGCTTTCTGTTTATAACAAAGGCAGGAGAATTCAGATGGAGGCCGTGGGGGCAGTTATTTTAAATATTTGGATGTTTAAAGTCTTATGCAGGAGCCTGCTATATTTGCCTCGTGTAATTCAAAACCTCCCGTCCCCAAACCGTGTTTTCCTTTGTGCCCTTAAAACTAGCCTGCTCGACTTCTGCTTTATTTTGATAAACCTGGAAAGGCAGAGCCCAGTCTTTTGAGTAAAGCTTTTCCAGGGCTTAAGGCAGCCGAACCTAAATGAAACCGAAGATGACAATGAGAAGAGGTAATGCTATCTATCGCTGCCCACTGGTTGCCATCTGTAGCTCTCCCTAGCAATCGCAAGATAAAATAAAGCCCCGTGTTGAAGGGCAGGGCATACGCAGGCTGGGTCTTGAAGCCTCAGTTAGCTCTGCAGGGAGGTGGCTCTGAGAAGGACCCCGATGGCAATGGAGCTTATAAAGATGTCTTGGAGCAGCCTTTCATGTTTGCCATGTGGCTGCCCCTTCAGCTCCCTAATATCCCTTCTCTCTTAAATGATACGAAATTGTACAGTCCAAGTTCTTAGCACAAGTCCCAAGGAGAAGGAAGCAGCCTTAAAAGGGGAAGAAATCAAAGCTTTCCATGGTGGCCCTGCTGTACTTTTGTTTCCTGGTAACACCATTGCATTTCTGAGGGTGTGTCGGGAGGAGGAGCTGAAGGGGGAAGCATGGAGTTTGTTTTTGGTGTTTTTTTTGTTATTTTTTATTAAGATTTATTTATTTATTTTAGAAAGAGAGAATGAGTGGGGGGAGGTGCAGAGGGAGAGAAGCTCAAGCAGATTCCCCGTTAAGTGTGGAGCCTAACATGAGACCTGATCCTAAAAGCCTGACATGACCTGAGCTGAAACCAAGAGCCAGACACTTTAGAAACTAAGCCACCCAGGAGCCCCTAGACCGGAATCCTGAAATATTCCTGCTCAGGACCCTCCTTTCTCGGTGCCTCTGGCCTTCTCTTCCACCACTATTCAATCTTTCATTCCCAGCTCTCTTACATAGGTCGTAAGCTCAGTTGATACCTCAAGGTCCCAGATGCTTTAAGAATCTTGCAGGGGCACCTGCATGGCTCAGTTGGTTAAGCAGCTGCCTTCGGCTCAGGCCATGGTTCCAGGGTCCTGGGATCGAGCCCCACATCGGGCTTCCTGCTCAGCAGAGAGCCTGCTTCTCTCTCTCCCTCTGCCTGCTGCTCTGCTTACTTGTGCTCTCTATCTCTCTGTCAAATAAATAAGTAAATAAACAAACAAACAAATAAATAAATAAATAAAAGAATCTTGCAGGTATGAGGGATGCCTGGGTGGCTCAGTCTGTTAAGCCGCTGCCTTTGGCCCAGGTCATGATCCCAGGGTCCTGGGATTGAGCCCCCCATTGGACTGCTTGCTGGGCAGGGAGTCTGATCCTCCCTCTGCCTCTGCCTGCCTCTCTGTCTGTGCTCTCGTGTGCTCTCTCTCTCTAACAAACAAAAAAATAAAATCTTAAAAAAAAAAAAAAGAATCTTACAGGTATGAGATAAAGTCATGGTTTGAGTCCAGGTTGAGGTGACATCCACCTTTGGGTTTTGATTTTGTTTTTTCCTTGAGAGCGCCCTGCCCCACCCACGTTCCCCTCCCCAGGTAGGAACCCCACCTGCATCTGTGTCTGCGCTCCCAATAGACGTGTTTGCAGATACGGTAAGTGTTTGTATGACTCATATAGTAAGTCTGTTAACATCTGCTCATTTATTTATGCCCCAGAACAGCCTGTGGAGAGAAAACCATTGGGTCCATTTATAAATGAGAAACTAGACCCTGAAGAAGGGAAGTAACTGGTCCAAGGTTAGAGACAGCCTGTACAGAGGGAAGCGCACATCCTCACCCAGATTTCACAACGGCAAAGCTCCTGTGTTGCCAATCAGGCACAATATCCTAACTTTTATGTTTAAAAAAATGAGAACAATGTATTTTCTGGGAATAGCATATTTTGGTGACCAAAATGACCCATGTTTTGAGGCTTCCTTCAGTTCTATAATAAACAAGGATGGTTTGGAGAGTGGGGACAGATGGTGACAATTATTTATTGAATGCCGGAGTGTCTTTTCACCTACTTTTATCTATGTTTGTTAGTGATTTAAATACCTCTTTTTGAAAGTTTCCTTCACCTATATAAAAAGTTATAAAAACTTTAATTAAGCACTTGGTAAGCTTTGAGGGGGCGTCTGACAGCTCTCTGTGGTCTTGTGTAACTCTATTGTCCCACCTGCTATGATAATGAAATCGTAGAAACAGCAGGAAATGTATGTAATATACTACCTCAGTCAAGGTGGCCAGGTCATCAGAAGGGGGATGGGAGGTAGGTCAGGGCCGTGTGGCTGCAGGTGTTTATGACAGGGACAAGTCACAGACTCTCACTGGTGGGAATATGGACATATGCAGAGTGAAACTGCATAGATGACCTCTTACTACCACGTGCTTCAGGGGAGAGGCCCACAAGTGCTGGGAGAAGGGCTGGAAGGAGGCTCAGCGGTCAGAGGCCTGGCATGGAAGTCTAGGACTGCCAGGAAGTCCAGGGCTGCCTCTCACCGGGATCAAGATGTTGGGCATGCCATCGTCTCTGTCTCTTTCTGCTCATGGATTAAACCAGGCTGATGGTTCCAACCCTGCAGGTCAGTTGTGAGGATGAAGGGAGTTAATACTGGAACAAGCTAGAGCAGATATTCCTCAACACAATTCCATGTATCACCCCTACTATGGAAAGGAAGAACTAGAGGCCAAGAGAGAGGGAGAGGTCCCGGAAGGAGGCCACACTGCCCCTAAGGATTGGAGCCAAAATTAGAACTTGGATGTAGGTGGCCTAATGTTCATATGCTTTCCCTGCTCTATTCCTGTTCAAAATGCCCCATCGATCATTTGATCTTCTTTGCTCTTCTGGAGCATTCTTTTTTCAAAGCTTTCATTCATTCATTCATTCATTCATTCAGCTATTTGAAGAGCATGTGTGCCCGTGAACAGGAGGGGAAGGAGCAGAGGCAGAGAGAGAATGCCAAGCAAACTCCACAACAACCATGGAGCCCAAGGCAGGGCTAAATCTCCGGACCCTGAGATCCTGATATGAGTTGAAATCAAGAGTTGGATGTTTAACAGACTGAGACCACCCATGTCCCTCTCTTCTGGAATGTTCTGACTCCTAAGGAGTTTTTCTGAGCAGACCTGCCCCATGGATGTGGCCGGTGGCCAATGCTCATCACGTCCCCAGGGACAGTGCCCATGCAAGAGAGTATGCTGGCTTCTGAGTTTTCGTTTCAGCCTCTCCTGAGAATGGCCAAATGTGAAAGACATCTCCAGCCTCTGTATCTCTACTAAGGTTTGTAATATCCTATGTTTGAACCAAAAAAACAGAAGGCTATTCTGAGGGAACCCACACTGAGCCCTCCTCTGTAGGTTTCAGGTGTCAGAAATGACAAAAGCTCTTCGCGTATCCACAGTCATCTCACCAGCATTTAACAAACAGAAAGGAGTTAGAGACAATGGCAGGAGATGAATATCTCTTTTTGTTTGAGAAATATCCTTTCGTCTGCATCAGAATAGATGAATCTTCAGGACACCTGGGTGCCTCAGTTGGTTAAGTGTCAGCATTCTGCTCAGATTATAATCCCAGGGTCCTGGGATTGAGCCCCATATCGGGTTCCCTACTCAGCGGGGAGGCTCCTTCTCCCTCTGCCTGCTGCTCCTCCTGCTTGTGCTCTCTCTCTCTGACAAGTAAATAAATAAAATCTTTAAAAAAAAAGAATAAATGAGTCTTCTTAAATCTGAGCTAAAATTAAGGCAAGCTATGCAAATTCTTTGTTGTAAAAGGCAGGGTTATATTCATAATGTAAATATATTTAGGTAATGATTTCTGTTGTCCAACATCATGTCATTTATTGATTCAGTGATGAAGACACATATATTTTATATATGCATTTCTAGTATTATAATATTTTATCTACAGTTAACCCTTGAACAACCCAGGTTTGAATTGTGAGGGTCCATTTACATGTGGATCTTTTCAATACCATAAGTATACTGTAAATATGTTTTCCCTCTCTTATAAGTTTTAAATAAAATTCTCTTTAGCTTATTTTATTGTAAGGATACTATATACAACTTGTAATATATATACTGTATGTACACAATGTGTGTGAACCGACTATTTATATGATTGCTAAGTCTTCTGATCAACAGTAGGCTATTTCTAGTTGACTTTCTGGGGAGTTAAAAGTTATACACAGATTTTCTTTAAGATTTATTTATTTATTTGAGAGCAGGGTAGGGAAGGGACAGAAGCAGATGGAGAAAATCCCAAGCCTGTTCCTGGCTGATTATGGAGCCCATCACCGGGCTCCATCCCAGGACTCTGAGATCACTATCTGAGCTGAACCAAGACTTCGTTTTTCAACCAACTGTACCCCCTGGGCGTCCCTATACATGGATTTTTGCCTGTGGTGGCATCAGCACCCCTAACACCTGTGTTATTCAAGGGCCAACTGTATACGTATACACACATGTACACACACACGCCAAGGGCAAAAGGCAACCGGGAGACACGGATGAGGTTTGTTACGGGACTTACATCACAAGAACAGACCCAAACCAAACTGCTCCCGGCCGCCTTTGTTCACAGACTTTGTGAGACCCTGGAGAGGAGCCTCAGAGATTTCTGCCACAAAGATGAGCAGAGTGGCTGACAGATCTTTGGAGTAAGATGTGCTGAGATCTGAAGTCCCCTGAGCAGCCCCTGAGTGAAGGCAGATGCTTAACCGATGGAGTCACCCAGGATCCCCAAAGGAAATTATTTTAAGCACCAACAGCTAAGACTGCTGTCTCTTCTCCCCTAGAACAATAGGCTTTCCTTGTGCGCCCAGGACTGAGATGCTGGGACATGAGCCTTGAAGGGCTACAATTGGCAAAGACCTTGGCAAACTGGGACGAGTCACTCATCCCACTTCCATTCTTCCTTTCCAAAATCTCTCTCATCAGATGGCGCTGGAAGAAATACAGGGCCTATGGGATCTGGCAGAGAGGAGATTGACTAAGGGATGCATTTCATTTGGGCATTGTTGGGGAGATGCTTGTGGTTGGCGGTCCTTTTGTGGTAAGTTATTGATAAGTGTTGCACAATAGGACCGGCCTCCAGCTGCTGGCCCCAACCTGCTCAGCATTCTCTCACCAAGACACAGGACCTTGGCTCACGCCACACTATAACCATGTCCTACTGCTCCCAGCACCGGGAGAGCAGGGATAGTGGGGAGAAACAGGTTTGGAGCAGGCAGGGCCATAAATCAATGTGTAGAAAGGTCTTCCAGTGATCAAATGTATCCAATTGATAGAAGATGGAGTTTTCATTGAGTTTTAGTCAAAATGGAAGTTCTCCCCTCTCAAGTATCAACTTGAGAATGCAGTGTTATACCAATATAAAGTTATCCTATATTTTTTTCTTTCTGGGAATTGAGCAAAATGCCATTTTTCTGATTCCCTGTTGGAAAGGTAGAGTCATGTAGTGGTTTTATAGTGAATGTGTTGGTGTCTGAATTCATGTGGGTTATTTATCCTATCAATGATAGAACAAGTTTTGATTCACTTTACTAAGTGAAGGGTTATTTTTTCTTGTTATTTTCTCTATTACAATTGCAATTATATAGTGATGTGCTTAAAACATATAAAGCCATAAAATCTAGGAAAATAGAAACACCATAGAAGTGTTAAGCAGTCATTTCATAAAAAATGTTATGCTGTCTTTCTGAAGTTAATAACGACTTTGATATCAGACTGAAAAAAGAAGAGCACAAAATGTATTCTGCAATCTCTCTCATGAATGTAAACTCAAAAATCCTGAATAAATATTAGCAAACAGAAGTTATCACTTTATTATTTTGAAAGCCATCGTGATCAACGGGGACTTACCATGAGACTTCATGTATGATTTAAGAGAAAGAAAAGGCATAAATGCAATTCATCTCACAGACTAATTTAAAGGATAAGAACTTTCTAATATACCCAGATGTACACAAAACAAACATTTATTAAAATCCATTATCCATCTAAGATTTGTATGTACACATTCGCACACACAAAGTATAGAAAGCTACATCTTAACTTATAAGTGCTATCTAATTCAACACTATAAACAATTTTATGTTTAATAGTGAAATGTAGAGCCATTCTTCTGTAAGTCAGGAACAAGGCAAATATAAGTCCAATACTAGGAAAAAGTAGAAATAGCTCTACAATGATGATGAGCTAGCTTCTACAGAGGGAAAGCTGATTTTATTGAACGAGGTAGAATAAAGAAATAAAGCAAGTTCTTTGACTGGAAGACATGCTTTCATGAAGATGCCAATTGTTTTCAAATAATATATAAATTCCATACAATTCTAATAAAAATCCTATCAGTTTTTTATAGAACTCAAAATGCTCATTTGACATTGTGTATGGAAAGCCTAGTGCAAAAACACCCACAAAACAAAAACAAAAACACCCAAAAAAACCAAACCCACGTAATTCTGAATTAGAACAAGGTAGAGAGACTCACCCTACTAGGTAGTCATATATATTGTAAAGTAATACCAATTAAGAGAGTGTGTATCAGTGCATGGTAGACAAAAAGGAAGTTCAGGAAAAATAATGTACCTGACACTATTTATGTCAAGCCTCAAACATACAAAAATAATATGATATATGCACATGGAAGAATATGTGTAATGAAAATATAAAAATATTAATAAAAATGTCAATTATTAGGGACACCTGGATGGCTCAGTCAGTTAATCATCTGCCTTTGGCTCAAGTCATGATCTCAGGGTCCTTGGATCACCCGAGTCAGACTCGCTGCTCAGCAGGGAGTCTGCTTCTCCCTTTCCCTCTTCCCTTTCCTGGTTTGCATTCTCTCTCTTTCTCAAATGCATGAATAAAACCTTGGAAGAAAGAAAGAAAGAAAGAAAGAAAGAAAGAAAGAAAGAAAGAAAGAAATGGAGGAAGGAAGAAAGAAAGAGGAGGGGAGGGAGGAAGGAAGGAATAAATAACATGTCAATTATCAAATGTTAGAATTGTAGTTCTTTAAATGGGAAGAGAGAGGTACAAATCCACAGAGGCTACAGCTGCATTTGTAATGTTTTATTTTAAAATAAAACACACACACACACACACACACACACACACAATTTCTAATGCAGAGGTTTCCAATTTTCTTAGTTCAGAGCAACTAAATTATCTCCATTATTCTGTGATGGCAGCTGGGATGAAAGAAAAGTCTAAAGGTTCCCTTTCTTAAGTATTTAGAATTCAGAAAGCTTAATAGTAATGGTTGTGAGGTGTCTGATGTCCCCCACGTCTCCCTTGAAAATTAAAAACATACGGTGGCGTTCCTATGAGTTCCCTGTGGCACACAGTTTGGGAACCACAAATTTTCAAAGCCAATCTTGAAAATAATCTAAATTTAACTAAGTTCACTGGTATATTCATGAATGTTTGTTGTATTTTCTCTCCACTTTTATGAAATACTGACAAATGTCAGGGAATTGGGCTGGGTACTTTGCCCAAGTTATTCCATTTTGACCTCCCAAGGGATCCTGCACTCTCTTTCTGCACAAGAGGAAACAGAAGTTTATTAAAGTCAAAGAAAATTCACCATCACACACTTCTAAGTGCTGAGGCCTAGACTGCGGTCAGCCCTGTCTGACTGAAGGTGTTTTGGGACTGATCGCTACTGAACATGTGTTTCAGGGACCAAATCCAGCCAGCCAGTGGAGAATGGGTGTAGCCATTGTCCCCGCACATGTGGTAGGAGACCAAGACAAAAAGAGTGTGAGCGCTGGAAAGATGTGTGCTCAACCTAGTGGTGAGCAGTCAGAAGTCCGGAGGGCATTAGGGTTGTATTTGGGCTGGGGCTTGCAAGATAAATACACATTCGTTTATGGGCATCCACAAAAGTACAAAGACAGAGAGGTAAGGAACCCTGTGGTCATTTTTCAAAACAATGGATTGCTTATGCCCCAAAGTCCAGGACAAACATTAAATTATTTGTGAGGCCTGCATTGTGCTCTTTCCCACCCTTGGTCTCTAAAGTGTTAGTGACTTTGACTACTCACAGTCTAATTCCATTTTATTTCTATCATATCTTCCCACTCCTCCCAAACCAACAATAAAAGCTTTACACAAAAGATACTTTTTTTTTTTTTTTTAACGTGTGCTGTTAGAGCTTACTCATTTCTGTATTTCCTAAGACCTCAGGCTATATCCTGATTATGTTCTAAAGGAAATGGCACTTTTTGAATATTTTTTCAAAATCTGGATTGTTTGGGTTCACAAGTATTAAGCTGAAAGAGAAAGAAAAGCCTCAGTGGGTTTTCATATGCTCTAGCTGTCCTATGAATACCCCTGGGTCTTAGAAATTGACAGAAAGTTTTAAGAGCCCCTGCCATCTTGATGTAAACGTCTAATGTTTCTATTGCAAAAGCAAATGAATGTTCTCAGCAGTTGTGGCTTCAAAAGTCCCTGGGAAACAGAATTCCACTTATACGGCAAGGCTCTGGGTCAGAAATCTGCCTGGATTAAGTGGTGATTTTCTTTTTTTTTTTTTTTAAATTTTTTATTTTTGATAAACATATATTTTTATCCCCAGGGGTACAGGTCTGTGAATCAACAGGTTTACACACTTCACAGCACTCACCAAAGCACATACCCTCCCCAATGTCTATAATCCCACCCCCCTCCCCCCAACCCCCCCCCCCCCGCAACCCTCCGCTTGTTTTGTTAGATTAAGAGTCACTTATGGGTTCTCTCCCTCTCCACCTCATCTTGTTTCATTTATTCTTCTTCTACCCACTTAAGCCTCCATGTTGTATCACCACTTCCTCATATCAGGGAGATCATATGATAGTTGTCTTTCTCTGCTTGACTTATTTCGCTAAGCATGATACGCTCTAGTTCCATCCACGTTGTTGCAAATGGCAAGATTTCATTTCTTTTGATGGCTGCATAGTATTCCATTGTGTATATATACCACATCTTCTTGATCCATTCATCTGTTGATGGACATCTAGGTTCTTTCCATAGTTTGGCTATTGTGGACATTGCTGCTATAAACATTCGGGTGCATGTGCCCCTTTGGATCACTACATTTGTATCTTTAGGGTAAATACCCAATAGTGCAATTGCTGGGTCATAGGGCAGTTCTATTTTCAACATTTTGAGGAACCTCCATGCTGTTTTCCAGAGAGGTTGCACCAGCTTGCATTCCCACCAACAGTGTAGGAGGGTTCCCCTTTCTCCGCATCCTCGCCAGCATCTGTCATTTCCTGACTTGTTGATTTTAGCCATTCTGACTGGTGTGAGGTGATATCTCATTGTGGTTTTGATTTGTATTTCCCTGATGCCGAGTGATATGGAGCACTTTTTCATGTGTCTGTTCGCCATCTGGATGTCTTCTTTGCAGAAATGTCTGTTCATGTCCTCTGCCCATTTCTTGATTGGATTATTTGTTCTTTGGGTGTTGAGTTTGCTAAGTTCTTTATAGATTCTGGACACTAGTCCTTTATCTGATATGTCGTTTGCAAATATCTTCTCCCATTCTGTCAGTTGTCTTTTGATTTTGTTAACTGTTTCCTTTGCTGTGCAAAAGCTTTTGATCTTGATGAAATCCCAGTAGTTCATTTTTTCCCTTGCTTCCCTTGCCTTTGGCGTTGTTCCTAGGAAGATGTTGCTGCGGCAGAGGTCGAAGAGGTTGCTGCCCGTGTTCTCCTCAAGGATTTTGATGGATTCCTTTCGTACATTGAGGTCCTTCATCCATTTTGAGTCTATTTTTGTGTGTGGTGTAAGGGAATGGTCCAATTTCATTTTTCTGCATGTGGCTGTCCAATTTTCCCAGCACCATTTATTGAAAAGGCTGTCTTTTTTCCATTGGACATTCTTTCCTGCTTTGTCGAAGATTAGTTGACCATAGATTTGAGGGTCTATTTCTGGGCTCTCTATTCTGTTCCATTGATCTATGTGTCTGTTTTTGTGCCAGTACCATGCTGTCTTGATGATGACAGCTTTGTAATAGAGCCTGAAGTCCGGAATTGTGATGCCACCAACGTTGGCTTTCTTTTTCAATATCCCTTTGGCTATTCGAGGTCTTTTCTGGTTCCATATAAATTTTAGCATTATTTGTTCCATTTCTTTGAAAAAGATGGATGGTACTTTGATAGGAATTGCATTAAATGTGTAGATTGCTTTAGGTAGCATAGACATTTTCACAATATTTATTCTTCCAATCCAGGAGCATGGAACATTTTTCCATTTCTTTGTGTCTTCCTCAATTTCTTTCATGAGTACTTTATAGTTTTCTGAGTATAGATTCTGTGTCTCTTTGGTTAGGTTTATTCCTAGGTATCTTATGGTTTTGGATGCAATTGTAAATGGGATTGACTCCTTAATATCTCTTTCTTCTGTCTTGCTGTTGGTGTAGAGAAATGCAACTGATTTCTGTGCATTGATTTTATATCCTGACACTTTACTAAATTCCTGTATAAGTTCTAGCAGTTTTGGAGTGGAGTCTTTTGGGTTTTCCACATATAGTATCATATCATCTGCGAAGAGTGATAATTTGACTTCTTCTTTGCCGATTTGGATGCCTTTAATTTCCTTTTGTTGTCTGATTGCTGAGGCTAGGACCTCTAGTACGATGTTGAATAGCAGTGGTGATAATGGACATCCCTGCCGTGTTCCTGACCTTAGCGGAAAAGCTTTCAGTTTTTCTCCATTGAGAATGATATTTGCGGTGGGTTTTTCATAGATGGCTTTGATGATATTGAGGTATGTGCCCTCTATCCCTACACTTTGAAGAGTTTTGATCAGGAAGGGATGCTGTACTTTGTCAAATGCTTTTTCAGCATCTATTGAGAGTATCATATGGTTCTTGTTCTTTCTTTTATTGATGTGTTGTATCACATTGACTGATTTGTGGATGTTGAACCAACCTTGCAGCCCTGGAATAAATCCCACTTGGTCGTGGTGAATAATCTTTTTAATGTACTGTTGAATCCTATTGGCTAGTATTTTGTTGAGTATTTTCGCATCTGTGTTCATCAAGGATATCGGTCTATAGCTCTCTTTTTTGGTGGGATCCTTGTCTGGTTTTGGGATCAAGGTGATGCTGGCCTCATAAAATGAGTTTGGAAGTTTTCCTTCCATTTCTATTTTTTGGAACAGTTTCAGGAGAATAGGAATTAGTTCTTCTTTAAATGTTTGGTAGAATTCCCCCGGGAAGCCGTCTGGCCCTGGGCTTTTGTTTGTTTGGAGATTTTTAATGACTGTTTCAATCTCCTTACTGGTTATGGGTCTGTTCAGGCTTTCTATTTCTTCCTGGTTCAGTTGTGGTAGTTTATATGTTTCTAGGAATGCATCCATTTCTTCCAGATTGTCAAATTTATTGCCGTAGAGTTGCTCATAGTATGTTCTTATAATAGTTTGTATTTCTTTGGTGTTAGTTGTGATCTCTCCTCTTTCATTCATGATTTTATTTATTTGGGTCCTTTCTCTTTTCTTTTTGATAAGTCGGGCCAGGGGTTTATCAATTTTATTAATTCTTTCAAAGAACCAGCTCCTAGTTTCGTTGATTTGTTCTATTGTTTTTTTGGTTTCTATTTCATTGATTTCTGCTCTGATCTTTATGATTTCTCTTCTCC